>NC_080041.1:85422687-85722687 GCF_012489685.1 Lotus japonicus
AATGCAAGCAAGGTGTTTGAGCAAGACATGGGATTTCTATCATCCCAGAATGAAATTCTCTTGAAAGAGAAGCTTCCGACAAAGGAACTATATCTGAATCTAAAATCATCAGACACATGGGTTGCTGAATACAGAAAGTGGATGGACAAAGTGGGACATGGGATGCCTTATCACTTTGGTCACAGCACTATTTCCTTGCCCAAAGAGCCTGCTGTGGTTGAACATGCACCTGCTGGACTGGTTGCAGGACTATCAGCTTCATCTCCTGCCAAAGGGGGTATTGGAACAATGCATGCCCCAAATTTAGCCAACAGATATTTCAGGCATGTAATACATTGCAAAGGATGTAGAACAGTCGTCAAAGCTTTCCAAGCTTGGAAAAATGCCCTTACAGCTGTGGCAGTTGCATCAGCAGCATTGGCAATTCTAGTATCTGGGAGACAATGGAAAGCCCTTCTGTTGGTTTCGGCATCCCTGTGCTCTGTTGGAGTCTATGCTTGTTCAACTGCTATTGCAATGAATACTACAAACTTTATTAGGACACATAGGAGATTGTGAGCAACAACCTGTTAAAAGATTATATAACATTTAGTCTCATCTTATCTGATATATATACCAAGCAAGGAAATGGAGGAAAACACCCTCCAATCTGGATTTGGATTTCCTGCAGTTAAACTTTCCTAAAGTCATTGCGGTCATAGTTTAGTAGTCAATAAATTAAATTCGGATGACTGAGATATAAAATGACACTCATACACATAGAATTGATCTCTATCAACATTGAACAGTTACATAGCCATGATCAACATTGAATGGTTATTCAGTGACTTTAGGGATTTTTGAGAGCATTTAATCCAACGGTCACGTTATAGGTAAATTAGTATACTCTGTTTGTCACTATACCTCAACAGAATGGTCGTTTCAAAACTGCTCCTCCATATTTTATTTGGCAAAAGAATGGAACTTGTACATTTTATACATGTATAAAAAAAGAATACAAATGGATCTGTTCGAGTAACATGTCAGCATTTGTAAGAAAAACGAGTAACTAGACAGTATTGTTCAATATAGAACTAAAATGAGGTATAATACAACTTCAATTCTCACGATTTGAATGCTATGTTCCACCCTTTCAGCAAAGTTTTCCTACTCGGATGTAGGAGGTTCTTCCAACCACTTTGCACGAAAGCCTGTTCCTTGACAATTCGAGCAGCAAGTTGATCCCTGAATAACAACAAATTCACTAGAGAATAAGTATAAGGAAGCACAATGCTTGGTGGGGGGCAACAGTATAAGTGAAGTGAATTCAGATTAATCTTTCAAAATAAATGTACCTTTCCAGTGCAAATAATACAGCTAGTGTTTCTGGATGGGACTTCGCAAAGCATGTTGTCTCCAATAATAAAAAAACCAGTACCCGCGCACCATTTGCATTCAATATGCCCTTTTGAGTTGCAAGATGAACACACGATCGGCGTTGGTTGCTGCAAAAGCATCATAAATATCGAAGAAATCATGAACAAGCACAGTATGTATCGAATTTAGAGTCAAACTACTATGTGAATTACTCAACTACAGACCATCGTGAGGTAAGAGATAAATCTTAAACTTGGTATATGGCTTCATTTGTTTGCCAGTTACCACAATACACAATAGAGTAGTAAAAGCAAATGTTCATTGCTGCTATAGTCCCCAATTCTTCCTATAGCAACTACCTTCCATTAATAGTTTTCTTCTATTTTATACATTAAAAAAAAGTATATTGTGTAATGAAGGCAGTAAACACTAAGCAGCAAGCAGTGTGATGCATCTTCATTAATAATTTTCTTTGACGGTACATGTTTTGAAACTCGTTCGAAAATTAAAGTGAAACCAAAATCATGAACAGATACAACTTCTCTTAACTTTAGCTTCTGCCCGATATATTTTTGTGTTTTTCGAATGAGTTTCCAAACATCCATGTCTGAATACCGTTGGCACCAATATAAACGGGCGTTAGCACTACTTCCTTCATGTTTCACTCAATTGTTATCCAAATACAATATCAGTAATCATGGTGATAAAAACAGTGTCCTGCTATACAAGTGTTGCCCAGCACAAATGATATCAAATATAAGTTGCAATTGTTTTTAAAAAGGATTCAAACTTCAAGGTCATAGAAGATGCAACCTAAACAGTACAGCTATAAATCATAATACAACACTACACTATGATTAATAACCATGACTAGTTAAAACTTCCTATACAAAGTAGTCAAACACATCAAATCCAAAAAGGGACCTTCAGATAATAACTGGTAATGCCTAAACAACCAATATACATCACACTGCTCATTGCCTAATAATGAACTTGCCGTGTATAAATGAACGGATATGAGAGTCAATCAAATTTCTGAAAAAATAACAATATCTATACCAATTCTGAAAATTGAAAACCCTAAAGCCTCATATAATTGGGTTAGCTGAAAATTGGGGGTTAGAGCAATTGGGTTCCAACAAGACAAAAGCTGAAATTCAGAGAATATATAAAAATATGATTTCTATCATCATGAGCTGTGGTGGGGAAGAAAAGGTGAAAGAGGAAGAGAGAGTTCATTGAAACCTGAGAGATTAACCAGGCTCGTTCGATTCGCTTGGCGAAATTGGAGGAGGAATCAACCATTGAAACCCGGATGCGTAAGCGAGAGTTTCTGCTGAAACTGGAACTTGCGGTTCCGTCCACATTCAGCGCAATACGAATTGGTGATAGGAAGACACTTTTGCTCACTATTGCTTTGGAAATGAGCACAGATCCAGAACCTGAACTACAAGGTACACAACTAGCCATGTTCTGTGTTCAAAACTAGAACTTTTCTCCTTGAATGAGGCAACGAAAACGATGAATAATGGTGCTTGGCGTCAAAAGGGAACGCTTTGTTCTTCCATTACAAGATTACACGATACTATAGTTAATAAAACTCAATTACAATAATAAATTAATAATTGTTGTGATATAATGATTCTAAAAAATAAAAAATTGTTGTGATATTATTTTTTAAGAAATCACAATAATTGTGCACTTGGACTTTGAAGAATCCAAAACAAAATTTGATATAGGCTAAAAAGCATTTTTGGCCCCTGATGTTTCAAGTTTGTGCAAATTCTGCCCCTACTCTATTTTTGTCGATGTTTCTACCCCTCATGTTTTCAAACAGTGCATCGTCTACCCCTCATATTTTCAAACAGTGCATCGTCTACCCCTGACGGAGGGGTAGACGGTGCACTGTTTGAAAACATGAGGGGTAGAAACATCGACAAAAATAGATAGGGGCAGAATTTACACAAACTTGAAACATCAGGGGTCAAAAATGCTTTTTAGCCTTTGATATATATTCCAAATCCACCCTGTTATCTAATAATTTTGAGACCTCACTCTGGAAAGTGAGGCACTCAAAATACACACCTTCCTCCACAAATTTCCACGTCATCTTTTCTTTTAAAATACTCATTCTCTCTCTTCAGTTGTTCCTCCGTGTTTCTCACGCGCTGGTTACTGTGCTTCAGGTTTGTTATCCACGTTTTACGTTCTCCACTTGCAAATTGGAACCTCTCTCTCCAAATCCGTTTCTTCCTCACGCAATCCTCTAATCGCAAATCAGATATTATGGATTTGAAGTTGAATCTAAATTTTGCATCTTGGGCGAAAATTTGGGGATTTACTCCTCCTCAAACCAAGAACTCCTCTCACCTCAATAACTCCTCCGTCATCAATTCCTCTTTACGTTTCCTCCAATTTCCGGATGGAACGCAGAAATTTCAATACGTGTTTCAATTTTTTAGTTTTTCTTATTTGATTCTTACTTCTTCTTTCATACTTCTTGATTTCAAATTTTAGGGATGTGAAATCCCTCAATAGCTCCTCCCTCATCAATCCCTCTTTAGGTTTCCGATAAAAAATTTGGAAATTTTGGAATGCTCTCAGATCGGAAATCTACTTTTGCAGCCCGCGAAATTTCGGAGTCCTCTTCTTCAATGCCATGCTAGAGGTCCGGAGTTTGTCAAATTTCAGGGTTTCCTCCTTCAATGTGAGATTTTGAATGCTTAATTTTAAGGTGCATTAAAGATCAAATTATATGTTTTCTCTTGTCTTTATAAATTGTTGTTCTATGAACCCGTAAATTCAAACATGCCATGATATATTTGGTATTTTTCATTTTGATATGATATGTTTGTCTCCGATCTTTATATGATTTCAAAATTTTGTTGTGATTTCCAGTTTTCTGATTATGTTTTACAGGATATTGTCAAGTACGTAAGTTCTCCATAAGGATCGGTTACAACTGGTAAGAAATTTTCTATGTATGTTAAGATATTTTTGTTATTCATCTTCCACAAGTGGTTTAATTTTTTCCAATTCCATTTTACATACAGAGCTTGATTTTGGATTTTATATTTTTGTTCATCCTCTTTTCGAAGAAAAGATATTGTATCTCAAGTCTGCTACTATAGTTCATTTTTAAAATTCTTATCCACTGATAGTTTTTCTTTGGTGGTCTCAGTTCTCAGATGACATTACAAAGGTAGTTTAATGATTATTGACAGTAATGTTAACCAAGAAACTTTGAACAAAAACTAAGGAGCTTCCTAGGCTATGCCTTTGTAAAATATGCTTCATAGGCTATGCCTTTGAAATTTATGAGGTACTGCATTTGGGGTGCTCAATTGGTTTTATTTTTCTATTTATGCCTATGTTGCTTATTGTATGTAGTTAGATTTTGATGCATTTGTGATGTGGAATCCGGATTTTGAATAGTTTCTTTTATTAGTTTTTTGAATAGTGCGTGGTTTTAATAGTTGTATTGGTGGTTATTGAACTTGAATAGAAACTTATGGTTGATTTTAGGTTTGATGATTGCATTTGAAACATTTGTTCGTACTCAAATGTCTTTGTATAAAATCAATTTAGAGGTGTTTAGCTTTAATTTATAGTTTTTGTTGAGTCATTTACAATATGTCATTTGATTTGTTTTCATGTATTGTATATCAGGTGAAGATCGGAGAGTTGGGTTTGACAGCAATTGTGGGGAAGAACCACTCTGCATATTCAGGTCTTGGGATACTAAAATTTATGCCACATGAGTTATATGAAGAGGCCTGCCTACACAGAAATTGTGGAATACTCATTTGGAATGTGTGTTGGAGATGGTGAAACTATAGATTCCCGTGAGTGTGACAGTGTTGTCAATATATACAAGAAGATGTCTTCAGAAGTGAGACCTCAGGCCTTGAACGGGTCCTTCATTGAGAAGTGCCTTGCTCAACCAGGGGCCTAGACCTCTGCCACTGAGTTGCTCGAAGACCCTTACATGTCCTTTACTGTGATGAAAACAATGATTCTGGATAATACTTTATGTGTAATTTTCTTCTCTTTTATAAAGAAAATTGATTGAACTATTTTTTAGTTGATAAGTCAGTTTCATCAAGGCATACTTGACGACATATTAGTGATTTAATTTAATTTTGTTTTTTCTTTGTAGGCGTGAACATGGAGATGAGTTTATATTTGTAAAATCAACATAATTGTAATTCAATTGTATCACTTAGTATTTTGTACATTGTTTTTATAGTTTGGAAATAATATTAAAAGAATACTCATATAAGAGATAATCTACTTAAACAGACATTGCTACATTGCATAAGATATTCTATTAGACTTTAAATCAAGACCGACTAATTAATGTATTTTAGTTTCAATTTTGAGATTCAAATTGTCATCGCATGTTCTCTGTATTGAAACTCGGCTGAATATGAACTCTTGAAAAGAAAATACATAGAGGTATATATTCTGAGCGCAGGCCCGTGAGAGGCACATTGTCCATCTGATCATATGCTTCAATGTTATATTGTTCAAACATACTTCTTCCAATTCATATATTGCTCAAACATACTTTTTTTTTTTGAAAAATAAAGGAGTGTATTAATATCCACAAAATAATTGCTCAAACATACTTCTTCCAATTTATAACTTAATAATTGCCAGCATAATTGTGTTACAAGGTGGTTCAAATTTGTATATTTTTTAGTATCTATCTTTCACGTATGACCATCTTTTTTTTAATAATTATAATTATAATAAATATTTCTTTATTTTTGCATATATGAATTAACTTTCCAAAAAACTTAATATAAAAATTAAATTTATTAATCTAATGTCAATAAACTTATTAGTCTAAAATTTAAAATGTTATCCTACTAAATTTCAATTTGAATATAGAGTTCAATTTTTTTTGAATATATACTAAAATATTTAAAACACTTCTTAAACTCACCCGTGCATTGCACGGGCTACTTACTAGTCTAAATTTAACAGTTAACATGAATAATTGAATTTGCGCGTTCCGTTTGAAATTTCCTTAATCGGGATTGGGACACATACCAAGTCTGATCCTCAATTTTTTGGTCCCCTTTTTATTTTTGTCAATAGTGAAAGTTTCATTCATTGAAAAGGGCCAAGCCCATTACAAGGCTACAGAAGCCAAACAAATTCAGCCTTTTCTACAGAGCCCAAACAATTTTCCAAGCAACACAAGGGCCTGGTAGCTGAAATACACATAGTAAGCCTACAAGAAAGTTCATTACACTTAAGGACATGACTCCTTTATACATCTAAACACAGTTAGCTAAAGGAGATTAAATAAAACAACTTGCAAGCCCACAACCACCAAGCCCATCACCAACGAGCCCAAAACTCAGCCCAATGAAAGAAATCCAGACAAACCCTAAATTCTTGGGAACAGAGGTGTTGGAGGCGACGCCGGAGGTAGAACGACGCTAGCTCCACCGATCAACTCAGAACTTGATCTCCAGCAAACAGAGCGAAGATTTGATATTACAACTTATATGTCGCTTCTTCAAAACCTTGTCGGCTCTGCCGTCAGCATCTCTGCTACAAGGCCATCAACTACAGTGGTGCACCGCACCTCAGAACAAGCAAGAGACCAGATCTGGGAAGAAGGAGCGATGAGACCATGGAAGTACTGACGAAGACAATGGTGGCCACGACTGGTGGTTGATGGTTGGAGGTGGAGGCCGCAGGTGTGAGGGGCCGCAGAGCATAACCATCAAACAGTGAAAGGAAATGGCAGAGGAGAAGACGGTGATAGAGGCAGAGGAGGTTGCGAGATGAGGGTGGTGGCGGCACAGTGGAGATGGCATGGCGGCGACACGGTGGGCGGAAAGAACAGAGTGGCCACAAAAGGGGAAAAGTAAACTGAAAACCAGAGAAAACCCACTAATTGGGTAGCAAATTCACCTACTGTGGAAGACAACCCACCTATTGTGGGAGAAAACAGCCTACCTAGTGCAGGAAAGATCTCCATGACGAAGGAGGAAGAACCCCCAAATGGGGAGGAGTTCCCAATAGGGGTGGCGGCTGGTTGCTGTGGTTTGTCTTCAAACCCTAGCAGAGTGGCTAAAACATACATAAGCTTTAGTATCCGACCATTGTAGAAAAAACACAAGAGCTTAAAAAACAGACTTAAGAGCAAAGATCCAAATATGACACTAGAAGCTTGTATTGAGCAAAAAAACTAAAAATAGACACCAACTAGCTTGAGAAGACAAAGATGATTTGGCCCATTGAGGTTGGAAACCACTTCGGTATATTCGTGGTTCGAGGTGACAGGTGATAGCACTGAGGTCAAAATTTTGGATCTAAGACACCCAACCTGACTATTGTCTGTCTTATTGAATGGACCATTTATTCGAGGTCTTTTGAGTGAAATGCATTGTGTCTCATTAGGTGTGATTGTTTGACACGTTACTTGCCACATGTGTCCTCTTGTAGATTATCTACTCGTTTCGATTATGCTAGGTTCTTAAATGTTCCGCTTGTCCATATGTGTGTTGAGACATAAAGTAAAAATGAGAATTTTGTGTTAGAATGTTGCTAGTACCTCTACTTGATTGGTCATTACCCAAGCGACTTTGATCTTTTTCCTTGTTCGTGTACAATTGGGTTTAAGGTAATATAAGGAATCTCGCGCCCAAGGTATGTGACCTCATAAGGGTTCCACAGAAAGATGAGGAAGCGCGCAACCGATGGATGTGATTTTAGAAGGGTTTCGTATGATAGGATCGAGCACGCAACAGAGGGATGAGACATCATAATTCTATAGAAAGATGCGAAAGCATGCGATAAAGGGAACGAGACCTCAGGAGAGTTATATATAATATGAGAAAACACATGAACGAAGTATTAGACTTCAGAAGGATTCTATAAATGATGAGAAATTGCGCGATCGAGTGATGAAGCCTCAAAAGAGCTCCACAAAAGACAATGAAACACACGATTGAGGGATGAGACCTTGAAAGACGCGCCATAATAGGAGGAAGTGCGTGACCGAGAGATAAAACCTCATAAATTTTAATCAATTCATTTACACGGTAATGTAAAATTATGTCAAAAAAAGATAATGTAAAACAACTTTCTAAATGTGACAAAATAACAATAACTAGTGCTTTTTTACTCGCGCGTTGCACGGGGAATATATTTATTGTATTTGATACATCGATTCATATTTTAAATTATAAATATTTAAGATGCTAAGAATGTAAGAATAATCATAATAAAGATGTAGATATTTAAAGAGCACAAATTTTGAAAAACACAGAAGTTAATAAACCAAAAGCTTTAATTTTTGCATATGTGAGGTATAACTGAATTTTGTTTGTGAAGATGTATACTCGGGTTGCATAAAGGGTAATGCTTTTGTGTTTTAGATATATAACAATACATAAATATATAATTATTTTTTAAATTATTAAAAATACACTTAAGTTATAGAAAATGATTTTTTTTAACTCGTACAAATTTTTATTTTCATGCAAAATGTTTCTCCCCGTGAGATCTCGTAACTCTAATTTGTTAGCACTAATAAATTCATGTCATAATTTTATAGTACATATGTATTAATATTTTGTATTCCTCTTACTTTTCTTATTATCAAATTATTATAGTTATATACTTATATAAATATACACTCTTAAAATTTTGAAAATAATACTAAAGTTAATTATATTAAATTTATTCTATTAAAATAATATCAATTAATTAGTTTAGAATATAATGATTGTATAAAAAAAGTATAATGATACTTTTTATATAAAACAAAATCTCACGTAGATAGCATTATAGTACTTTAAAATTAAAACATACAATTGAAAATTATACGCAAATACAAACAACAACCACTTTTAGGTTTCAGAGCAGACTTAAATGCAAATCATCTTACTCAATGGATTCTCATTTATCAGAGAAACAAAATCTTATAAATTTCATAAATCAATATAGAAGGGGAAATTCTAGTGTTTTTTTACCCGCGCATTGCACGGGGAATATGTCTATCGTATTTGATACATCAATCAATTATTTGATTATTTAAAATATATTAAACAACATATGAAATAGAAGGGTCTCAAATGCTAAGCAAAGTGGACCAAAAGACTTGTCATCTAAGCCTGATTGAGATCAAGATGAAATCGTTTCACATTCTTCATGAACATGAAAGAAATGACACAAATAATAGATATCAGGAATCACCAATAAAGCAAACGATAAACACATATTATGGAAAAAAAAGGATGTGATAGTAACACTAATCAGGATTGTAAAAGATAAATCATAAAGTATGACATCATTTTGTGTTTATACCAAGTCATCCAAGTTTGAGTCAATATTGCAAGGTACCTACAAAATTTATGAAATATATCGGAATTTTTTTTTGGTTTGTTTGCTATGTCCTGTTTTCTTTCCGGCACTTTCTAGGTTTTCCTATCTTTCTGTCTTTGGGTTTCTTCTGTTTGGTTTTTGTCTAGCTCGATCTTTGGGTGTACTTTCGGGTTTTTTCCGCCGGTGTTGGTTGGTTTGTATTTCCTGCTTAAGAGTTTGCTCTCAAGCCTTTTGATATTATATATATATATATATATATATATATATTTATCTTTCAAAAAAAAAGTTTGACTTTTTTATTAGTAGTTTGTCAACACTACTTTAGTTGCATATAATAATAAAATGTGTAAGAAATATATATTGATTCGTCTACTTGAAATTTGTCTTCTAAAGGAGAAGAGCCGAAATATATAGGGAGTTTATGATCTTTTATAGTATATCAAGTAACAATTTTGTGTCTAAGGGTGACGACTGTCCTATTACCACAACGTGATTCCACCCTTAGTACATTCATTAAAAAATTATTCTTTTTTTGAAAATGGAAGAAATAGCACGCGATTCTTTTTCAAAAAATTCAACGTGTCAATACATTAGATAACAACTGTGATTCTGTTACATATTTAATTTTTAAAAAAAAGTGATTATTAAACAATAGATGAAATAGAAGAGTCTGAAATGCTAAGGAAAGTGGACAAAAAAGAATCACCAATAAAGTGGATGATAAATACATATTAATCATGAAAAAAAAAAAGAACGTGATAGTAGCACAAATCTGAATTGTGAAAGATAAATCATAAAGTATGACCTCATTTTTTTTATTTCAAGTCATCCATGTTTGAGCCAATATTGCAGGGTGCCTACAAAATTTAAGATATATATCAGACTTTGTACATACTTGTTTTAATCAATAAATAATTATTTCATTGTAAGGGAAAATAGAACGAACCTTAAACCGACAATAATATTTTTGCATCAGATGTTCATCAACTTATAAGATGTCATAGACATCATGTTAACAATGAAATAAAGTTAGGTCACTTAGAAGTCAGTTTGTATTAAAAAAACTATTAAGATAAAAAATTAAACTAACCACTCATATGTTCTCAAAAACTTCTTGGTAGACAACATTGCGCTTGGAGTTTGAAACTACCCCTTGTTTATCCCCTGGTGTTTTTTACCCGTGCGTTGCACGACAAATTGATTGTTGGAGTTGACATTAATAAAAAATATAACAAAATGTGATGAGTATAGAGAAATACGTGTGGTATAGAGTAAATTATATAAGTTGTTTGTATGAGAGCTGTGATAGTAGAGAAAGAATGACGTAGATTCTCTCCCATCGTTGGGTTAAATAGAGAATAAGAGAGGGAATTAGTTTGCCATGAATCGACATTTAAATAAAAATAAAAATATCAAAATATAAAAACAATGATAGGCTTAATAAATTAATAAGATTACTCCCTCCCAATAACCAAAAAAATTAATAAGATTACAATTGGAAAGCTAAAAAAATTGATCAAACTTTGTTCTATGTCTACTCAAAATGAGAAGATTGAAAAAATACATTGGACCCACAAAATCTGCCCCTTTATCTCTCATCCCTTGCCAATCAAACACACTAACTCTTATCTCTCTCTCCTCTATTTCTCTCTTCTCTTTCACTACCATATCAAACAAAGCATTAGAGAACCTAGTTGAATAGTTTAGCAAGGCTATAACAAAATGGCATAGGAGTTCTTGGAAAATAATTTTAAAATTTCTTTAAATTATTTTTCAAATCTTATCCAATATAGCTTTTGTTTGAAAGTAACATATCCACTTCATTAGCATTCTTTGTGTGCAACTCATCTCTCTCTGTCTCTCTATTCTCCTGCCTACAACTCATTTCCTTCTTCTAGCTTCTCATACCTTATTTCAAGTAGTGCCTTGATTTCTTTAAGGCATTTGATTCAAATTAGCCTAATTGAACCAACCAAAACACATAAAGAATAAAATTAAAAACAGACACATAAGTAGCTTCAAACCAATACATTAATCTTATGAATCAAATGCTAGACATAAAGAACTTTTAACTAAAAGGATTCATTCTCCTACCTCAGAAATTAAAAGCATTAAGCCACATGCTTTTCCTTCCCAAACTCTATCTCGAGCCTTTAATGTACTTCAACAATTCTTCTCTAATTTTTTTTTGAAATCTCCTGCATTCTTCATTCCTTAGCATAGTCTGAGAAAACAAATCATAATATGTCTTAGATCAAGAAAATCATTTCAACCTACAATATTATATCAAGAAACTGATTTTGGAGCAACACGCGTAGGTAGATTGGCGGAACCATCACCTATAACCCGAGTCAAAATAAGATTAGACATAAACAAAACTATGCAAAGAAGGAATTTGAAGAGGAAAAGGGAGAATGCTCACCACTTTTTCCGGCCAGCTCTCCAATTGAGTCATGGAACGTGACAAAGAGGGGAGTCGAAGCCATCATTATAAATTTAGTAAGGAGTAGTAGTAAATCTTCTTTCAAAATATAATTTATTTAAATCTTAGATAATTAGGGAAAATATTTTAAAATTCAGGTTTCAAGATAAAATAGCACAACATAAGAGAGGCTATCTAACAAAATGACAATAAAAACAAAACAAAATCTTTAAAAAATATTTAATAAAAATACGATAAAAATTCGGATTTTTTTTAGAGTATTAATTAATTTAAGATAAAAATAAACAACCTAAATCCTAATTGATTTATACTCTAAAAATAACTCTAAAATAGAATAAAATATTTCCTGTAGAATCACATACAAAGGAGAATCAAAAAACATAAAAAACAAATCAAAATATTGCAAAATTCCATATAGAATATAAAATGGACTCAACATCCATGGCTTCCAAAGAATCTCTTTTGGTGGAATATCTATAAAAAAAACCTGAAGAAAAGAATTTGAAATTAGCATGGCAAGTGATGAACGAAATTGACCTTGAAGTCAGACATGAGTGAATGAAAGTTAAAGGTAAGGTAAAATAAAATTGAAAAAAACCATAACATATTATGCAAGCAAATGAAGAAAATAATTTGAAACCTCCATCTGCAACCTTCCCAATCAGTCCAAGGGCAGCAAATCGGAGGGATGCGATTGCAAGTCGATGGCAAAGTGGTTCCGTTGAGAGATGAGACGATTTTGTGGGGGTGGTTCCGTTCAGTTGAGAGATGAGATGAAAATTGCATGGAGGGGATGAATTCCATGGAGGAGATAGTGGAGGTAGGCAGGGTTTTAAGAGGGTTTTTGCTGATGGGATGTATTATTGATTTAAATCACTTATCACAGATTTTATATTAAGATAAAATCATGAAATAAACAACATAAATCCTAATCAAATCTAAAATTAAAAAATGTACCAAATAAATATAGGTAAAAACTATCAAAATCTAGCAAATCACAATAAAAACTCATAAAATCATGAATTAATTAAAAATCCGAAAATTCAATAAAAATACCATAAAAAAATAAATAATAATATAAATTAAGATAAAATACAGAAATAAACAACATAAATCCTAATCAAATCTAAAATTTAAAAATGTACTAAATAAAAATAGATAAAAACTATCAAAATCTAGCAAATCACAATAAAAACTCATAAAATCCGGAAATAATTAAAAATCCGAAAATTCAATAAAAATACCATAAAAATTAATTAATACTCTAAAAATAAATCAAAAATAAATTAAGATAAAATCAAGAAATAAAAAACCAAAATCCTAATCAAATCTAAAATTTAAAAATGTATTTTTTTATTAAGGAGAAATAAGGTAGGCTTAATTGTAGTTTTCCTCCCTCATGTTTCACCGTTGTGCGAAGTTCCTCCCCCATGTTTAAAAGGAGCAGATTCGCTCCCTCATGTTTCAAAATGTGCAGATTCGATCCTTCCGTTAGTTTGCCGTCTGAAAGCTAACGGCAGATGCTGACCTGGCTTTCATTAATTGACGTGTCTCTGTCACATGTCCACCAGGATGCCACTAAGCTGCCACTAAGCTCATTTATGCTTGAGAAAAAAAAATCACGTGACAAACACGTGACTTCCCTAAATTACATCACCATCTTCTTCTTCCTCTTAACATCTGCCCTAGATTCAGAAGGGAGCAGGAGCACGACGGCAAGGAGAGACAAGAGGAAGACGAACGAAGGCCATAAGAGAGAAGAGGAAGACGAAGGCTAGCAGAGGAACACGAAGGCTAGCAGAGGAACACGAAGGCCAGAAGTGAGAAGAGGAACACGAAGGGAATTCGAAAATCCATAAGAGATTGAAGGAGAACGAAGAAGCATGACAAGAGTTAACGATGGGAGCCAATCTTCGACAAGCACTTACAGTGATGCCACTGTTCGTAGAACTCTCTACTGTGACTGTGGGGTGTTGTCACCGTTAAGGACTTCATGGACAGAGGAAAATTTGGGTCGAAGGTTCTATGGGTGTGGACAATACCAGGTACTTTCTGAAACAAACTTTCAATTAAAATGTAATTTTCTTACATCAAAAAACTAATATTTGTTCTGGGCAAAATTGCAGGGTAGGGTAAGGAGGTGTGGGTTCTTCAAATGGCATGATCCTCCTGTAAATACACGCCAGAACTTGATGATTTCTGGATTGCTGAGTCAGATTGAAGTCTTGAAGAAGAAGGAGATGTTTTTAATTAGGTGTTTAGGGTTGTGTGTTATTGTGATTGTACTGTTGATCATTGTTATTGGTATCATGGTTATCAAAGCATGATTTTTTAGGTAGTATTTGTGGGGGTATGTAGTTTGAGGTTTGGTATGTTATTGTCATCATGTCTGGCAGCCTTGTTTTTTTGTAACTTGAATATGAATGCAATGAAAATTACTCAGTTCTATCCTATTTTCTTTGATTCCTATGTTACATATTGAATGAATTCCTATTAATTTGTAAACATCATATGCAAATAGCCTAACTGACCATCATCATCCATAAACAACATTCAGAATAACTGAATACTAAACATCATCCATAACAGAACATCATCCATAACAGAAAATAGCATAGTCAAGTTACACACAACTTGAAAGCAAGTGACATAGTCAAGTTACACACAACTTGAAAGCATTAACATACTCGAGTAACACAAACTAACACAAAATAACAGTAATAAGGTTCTGCCCAGAACAAGATAACATAACACTTTGGCAGCAGCCTAACAAAAAAATCTTATTATGCATTGTTGCTTTGCTTAACATCATCCTAAAACAACAAGCTTCTGCTTCTTCCCAGGCCTTCCAGTTCCCTGAGAACCACTTGCTACCCCTGGAGCATGAGTTGTTATTGAGCTGGCTGTCTGTGAGCACTGTGTCAGTATATATGGTGCTTGAACTGGCTGCTGAGGTTGAATTGGTTGATGATTTTGAACTGGTTGTGCAGCTTGGGAGGCTTCACCTTGAGGTTGTCTCCTTCTACTTGCCCTTGGAGGTCTCCTTCTAGTTGGAGCAGCTTCATGTGCATTGGTATCAACAGCAACGCCATTTCCTTCACTAGCAGCTCCAATCCCACTTGCTCTTGTAGTTCTCTTTGTAGTAGTCACCCCTGGTTGTTGTGCACCAGTTTCAACAGCAGCATCATTCCCTTGTTGATTAGCTCCACTCCCACTTGCTCTTCTAGTTCTCCTTCTAGTAGTCAACAATTGTTCTTGTTCACCAGTTTCAACAACACCATCATTTCTTGCTTGAGCAGATCCACTCCCACTTGCCCTTTGTTCAGGATGAAGTATCTGGGAATTATCCTGAAAGGGAAACAACCTCAACCTAATCAGTAATGCATATGACAGAATATAATCAATTGTACTAAACAAAATTAATCATTATCTCACCTTGTTCCCTCCCACTGGTATAGCCCTGTCAGCAGCTTGCTTACCAGTACAAGTCCTTTTGTTATGCCCTGGTTCACCACACCTCCTACACTGAATTGTGGTCTGGTACCTCCTCAGCATATTGGGGTCTCTGGGCTCATCATTTGTTTTCCTCCTCTGCTTTTTGGGCCTCCCAGGTGCCCTTCTCATGAAAGGTGGATCAAGTGGAGGATATCGACTAATAGGCCACAACTTGGGCCCATTAGATGGCAGGATAATGTGATCATAAGTAGCCAAGAAGTTTTGTTTGCTACAAATGTGAGTGTAAACATCATTCACATGTGAAAGGTAATAAACATTTTTTTTTAAATCAAATGAAACAAGTGGAGGATAGTGTTGAAATAATACCTATAACAAGGGTGAACATATTCTTCAGGTGCCACATGGTTGTGCCACATACAAGTTATTGCATGGCAGCATGGAATTCCACTTAGGTCCCATCTCCTACAAGAACAAGTCTTTGTAGCTAAATTCACAGAATGCTTGTCTGTTTGACTCCTACTAACCTCAAACAAAGTGTAACCACCATCTCCATTCCACATAGGTATCCAGTTATCAGCCTTCTGCTTGTTCACCTCTAGCTTTTGTTGGATCATAGGGCAAATTGCACCCCTGTACTTTAACATCAGTTCTCTTTGCTTCACTATCCTGTTAGTGATATAATATTTGAGGCCTTCAATTAGAGTAATAATTGGCTTATCTCTCCATTCTAATATTGCCCTATTGAAGGCCTCACACATATTATTCACCTGCAGATCGCACACTGTATTAGTACTAAAAGCTGACCTACTCCACATCTTGGCTAGTACCTCCATCATATCCTTCCATGCTTCCTCATTTAATGTCTTCATATGATCCATAGCCCTTTCAAACTCTGGACCAGTACTTGCTCTAGCCGCTGCCCAAAGTGCCCCTTTCATTTCTTGACCGGGGTATTTTTTCCTCCAATTCCCATATAAATGCTTTACACAAAGTCTATGCTCCACATTTGGATCCAGCTCTTGTAAAGTGGGTACCAATCCCTGTTAATAACATGAATGTGATGGAGATGCCAGTTAGTTGATAAAAAATGAAAGACCATATAAAAGACAAAAAAATGATAATTAGAGTGTGGTACCTTTTGTTGATCAGAAATAAAAGCCCAGGCATTTGGACTCACACTACTCAAGTCATCAACTAGCAGGTGCACAAACCAAGCCCATGAATCCTTTGTCTCTGCCTCTACAACTGCAAATGCTATGGGAATCATTTGATTATTCCCATCCTTCCCAACAGCTGCCAATAACTGCCCACCATATAATCCCTTTAAAAAGCACCCATCCAAGCCTATTAAGGGTCTACAACAGGTTGCAAAGGCTCTCTTACAGGCAGCAAAACAAATGTAAATTCTCTCAAACACTGGATTACCAGCTCCCACAACACTCTTGATCTTGACTGTACTACCTGGATTGCTTCTTAGGAGTTCTTCACCAAAACTCCTAAGATGTCTATACTGCTCAAGCACTGCTCCTTGTATCATCTCTAATGCAGTTACTTTAGCTCTGTAAGCTTGAAATCTAGACAACACAACCCCCCACCTTATCTTTGCCTCCTCTACCAAAGCACCTACCTTCAAGGAAGGTGTGTGTCTTAGCATAGACACAAACTTCTTTGCTATCCACTTGGTCTTAGCTTGCCTATTCTTGCTGGTCCTTACACATGTATGCTCATCATATAATGTGACAATCTGAAAGTATGTGTTCTGCTTGTACTTAGATGCCCTAAGATAGAATACACATTCCTCAGTACATTTAACTACAACCCTTTTTGGATCATTTTTTTCCAAATAAACATTCTTCTTATTCTGCAAGGCATAATCCTTCACTGCATTCTTAAGAAGAGCAGCAGAACTAAATATCTGACCTACCTCAAACCTGACTTCAGAATCATCTTCCTTTTGCTTGAACTTAGGAAACTTGGGTCTCTCCTCAGTATCTGAATCACTTCCAGGTGGAGTATCTAGGTCTGAAGAGTCTCCATACTCATCTTCAAAACTATCATAGTTGGTAGAATTGGGGTTTTGTGAACCAAGCAAACTAGTTACAGCTTCAACATCTCCAGTTGGCAAAACAGTAGTCCACTCCCATCTCTCATCAAAGTCTGAGTCATCAAGGCTCACATCATCAGATTCTTCTTCCCCACTCAGTGCTTCATAATCATCATCCAAGCTATCATCATCTGATATGTGCTCCCCAGTCAGGCTAACAATATTTTGTTGTACCCCCTGTTCACTCACAACCTCAGACACAGTCCTCTGTTCACTCACACCCCCATGCACCACAACCTCCTCTCTCACACCCTCAGGCAGCACTCTCTTTTCACTCACACCCTCGTGCACCACACTCTCTTCACTCACAACTTCAGACACCGCCCTTACCTCACTCACCCCCCTTGCAAGACTGTCAATCTCAGCCTCTGCCTCCCTTGCTACACTCACAAAAGCAGACTCTGTTTCAGAGTCAATGTCCTCCACAAATATCTGTGTCCCTTTCTGCAATTCACCAGTTTGTACTCCAGTTTCCTCCAAGTGCTCAACATAAAACTCAACTTCAGAGAAACCCTTGACATCACTCAGAAATTGATGAACATCTCCATCATCCCTAAGTGGTCTGCGGCCATCAAACAACCCTAAAGTAGGAGCCCTATACCACAAACACTTATATGAAGCATACCCTAAATGTGCTGTCACTATCTTGTCTACTTCTATTGAATTTATTTGATCTGGATCCCAACCTGGCAATATTTCAGACTCCCCTTCAACATACGCACATGTAGGCTCAAACACAAAATGACCTTTATGCCAAATAATCAATGTCAATTTACTCACAACAGTAGGCCTGCAACCAACACAGTTAAGATTTCAACAACCCCCATTAAATTCCATTCAATTTACAATGAATGTACACTACCTAAAAGTAAACATTGAACAAAAAATAAGAGGAAAAAAGGGCAGAAATGTTGGTACCTAAATCGGAAATGGTTTGGAATATCGTCGGCTCCAAACAACTGCCACCCTTCGAGGACGGGCTCCTTTCCTTCTCCCTCGACAGGTTCTTGAACGACAGGCTCTTTTCCCTTCCCCTCACGTGTGCTTTGTTCACCGACAGGCTCCTTTCCCTTGTCGTTGCCTCGTCGTCGCCCTCTACCTCCACGCCTGGGACCACCAGCCATTGAAGGGAATCTCAACGAAGAACCGTGCGATTGAGCAGTTTGGGCGAAGAGATCAATGGACTTTAGAGATTGAGGGGAAAAATGGAGGAGGGAAATCGCACAAAGAGGGTTTCTAATTTTGGTGAAGGCTTATGAAGTCTGATTTGGGGATTTAGGTTTAGCATATTTTCATTTATATTTATTTTTCGTGTTTTTCTTTTAAAAAATAGGGGTGGTATGCAAGGGGGGGTGTGAAAAGGAAGCCAGGTCAGCATCTGCCGTTAGCTTTCAGACGGCAAACTAACGGAAGGATCGAATCTGCACATTTTGAAATATGAGGGAGCGAATCTGCTCCTTTTAAACATGGGGGAGGAACTTCGCACAACGGTGAAACATGAGGGAGGAAAACTGCAATTAAGCCAATAAGGTAAGGAAAAATCAGGGCACATGTGGCAAGTGGGGCCAAGGAGAAATAGCTTACATGTAAAATATTAGGTGAGAATTAATCTGGAAGCGACACGTCATTAACTTGGCATGTGAGAGCGACACGTCATGCTAGAAGTTGTTCTTTTATAATATATATATAAAATTTAAAAATGTTCTAAATAAATATAGATAAAAACTATCAAAATCTAGCAAATCACAATAAAAACTCATAAAATCCGAAATTAATTAAAAATCCGAAAATTCAATAAAAATACCATAAAAAATAATTAATACTCTAAAAATAAATAATAATATAAATTAAGATAAAATACAAAAATAAACAACATAAACCCTAATCAAATCTAAAATTTAAAAATGTACTAAATAAAAATAGATAAAAACTATCAAAATCTAGCAAATCACAATAAAAACTCATAAAATCCGGAATTAATTAAAAATCCGAAAATTCAATAAAAATACCATAAAAATTAATTAATACTCTAAAAATAAATCAAAAAAAAATTAAGATAAAATCAAGAAATAAAAAACCTAAATCCTAATCAAATCTAAAATTTAAAAATGTATTTTTTTATTAAAGAGAAATAAGGTAAGTAAAAATCAGGGCACATGTGGCAAGTGGGGCCAAGGAGAAAGAGCTTACATGTAAAATATTATGTGAGAATTAATCTGGGAGCGACACGTCACTAATTTGGCCTGTGAGAGCGACACGTCATGCTAGAAGTTGTTCTTTTCTAATATATATAGATAATGTAAAAAATAAAGAAGAATGGTAGGTGAGAGAGTGGGAGTGGGAAAGTGAGGTAAATGGCAAAATAAAAGTTGAAGATAAAGCCAATGAGATCGAAAGGTGAAAGAGATCAGAGTGAATATCTTTGTTAGCGATTGTGTGTGGCTGTGGAGAGAAGAAGACAACGATGGAGATGACCGCACAGCAACTGAGCCAATACAACGGCACGGACCCATCGAAGCCAATCTACGTCTCGGTGAAGGGCCGCGTGTTCGATGTCACCACCGGAAAATCCTTCTACGGCCCCGGTGGCGCTTACGCGATGTTCGCCGGAAGAGACGCCAGCAGAGCCCTAGCGAAGATGAGCAAGAACGAGGAAGATATCTCCCCCAACCTCGATGGCCTCTCCGACAAAGAGATCGGCGTTCTCAATGACTGGGAGAACAAGTTCGTAGCTAAGTACCCTGTTGTTGCTCGCCTTGTTTCTTAATCAATTGCAATTCACAACCATCATCATCATGATCATCATGTGTTTCTGTTAATTTCTGTTGCTGAATCACTGAATCATCATCCTCATCCCCATAACCCTAATAAATAAAACTATGTTGTAAAAGGGGATTTATGACCTTAATCTAAGTATTGTGTGTAAAAATTTATAAACATGATCAATTAGCGCAGAAATGTTGTTTCGTGCTGAGTTTGAGAAATTTTAAGGACCTGTTTGTGTCATTAGTTTGATTGTTGCTGCTACCTGATCCTGTTGTCAAATAGCGGTTATAGTGGCGCTATAGCGTAGTGCTCTGAGGGTTTACTGCTACTCTGTTATTTGCCGCTTTCAGGGCTTTTCAGCTATTAACCGCGATCCGCAATTAACAACACTGACCTGATTTATATTATATGATTGGAACTTTAATCTAATCCATAAGAGAGTTTAGTTCACTTTGAAGTGATCCAAACACATAACTAAACACATCAGTGTCCAGCTTTCATTCTGCAATTTATTAATCACGGTTAATTCAGAAATCTTATGTTTAAAATGACTGATTGATCTGCTTGTTGTTACTGATTTTGATTGATGCCATTCTATTGAGTTTGAGTTTGGGAGAATCAACAGAATTGAATCTCATTGATCTGAGTTCTTCACACATTGTGCATGACTATTATGGGATTGGTTTCTGCTTTCTCAAAATCAATTATGAAACTCAGAAGCTATCCACGAGAATTGGTTATGGTTTTAGAATCTCACCGGGATAAGATTTCGAAACACGCCGGGATAAAATTTCGAAACATGCACTAGGTAGATTTTGGTTAGGAAAGTAGCAAGTTGGTAGTGAGACTTAACATGTATGAGTTTTAGAAGAACAAACCATCAACTACCACAGGAAAAGTAATACATTTCATGCTCGGAGCTTGATAACTTCCATAGATACACTACCATTATCTGCTCCATTAAAGAACATGCTTGGGTTGGATTTGGCAAAAGAAGAATTTACTCTACAGATTGTCTTGAAACAATAAAACTGTGAACCATTGCATTATATATGTATGTGTGCGCGCTAGTACATTTGGAAATACAAGCAATCAACATTTTTCTGTCATCTCCTTATTTCCTCAGATCAATAGTTTTGTGGATGATCCTTACCGACGTTCTGATTCAATGCACGGTTTAGGTTGTGCAACCCTCTAAGCGAATTCAGCTTTAGTATTTATACTGGAGTAATTGCTTTAGGGCAATGTTTATGCCACGACACAACTTAACCATTTTTTATGTCAATATGAAGCTCCTTTTTATTTCATAAAGTCAAATACGATCTTGTAGCATCATTTAAAGTGCCACGATGCCACCATGTGCATTGTGGTATTTCAGTAATTAATTACTCCAACAAGTCTTATTTATGAATCATATTCTATAAGATTTTGGTAAAGGAACCTAATATGCATCATTTTTAGGTGGTGTAGTTTTACACCACCTACTATGACTGAGTATAGCAGGTCAACACATTATTTTTTTTAAGAAAAAATATCATTAAAAATTTGTCATATATTAAATTTCTTTAAAAAAAAGATGTGTTGACCTGTTATAGCAGGTTAAAAAAAGTGGTCTAAAATTAGACCACTTTAAAAGTGGTCAACATTAGGGGTCACCTCTATACAAACCACTTCAGAAATTTTGTGAAGCATTAAATTAATTTATTCTCAATCTTTAATTAATTATTTTTAATTATCCAATCCTCCTCAATATTTTTTTTCACTTTTTAATTAATGCTGACAAAGTGACAAACCAATATTTCTAGTAGTTTGTTGAACTACTTACTATTCATAAAAATCAATTACAACTTGAAAATAAATGATCAAGACCAAGATACAAACTAGTGAGATGTAGAAAAATATATTCCGGGGAGAATTTAATCGTATATCAACGAGTTTTAAAATAAGCGCAATTTTGAAATGTTGAGACAACTCTTAAATTTGAGACTACTAACTAGTTTTGTGTGAATTAGGTTATAATGGAATTATAAACAAGTAGGGATGGCAACGGGTAGGATCGGGCACGAGTTTTACAATTACCAAATCCAAACCCAAATTCCTGAACCCAAACCCAAACCCAAACACAAACCCTTATGGGCGATAAAATGAAATACATGCCCAAATCCATTGGGTTTCGGATTTACCCGAAACCCAAACTCAAACTCATTAGTTACGTAGCAACTCAATCCAGAACTTACTTTCATATAAAAAAAAAAGTGAAATTCATATAAAGAAAAGAAAAAAAAACAAATACTATTCATCATCCTCATCCATCACTAAAGTGAGACAACAATAGTTTAAAGTTTATTTTCTCAAACATACAAAAGTACAATTAATCATCAAACACTAAGAACAAAGTTTATAAATATATATATGTATGAGGGTTTTTTGTAATTTTATGTTTCGGGTATCTTTGGGTTCGGGTTTGGGCGGGTATGGGCACGGATTTAACTAATACCAAATCCAAACCCATAAATGGCTACAGTAACGGGCAAAACCCAAACCCAAACCCAAATCCAGTCAACTCGGATTTTGTCCGTCAAATCGGATCGGGTTCGGGCGGGTACCCATGGGTTTGGGCAAAATTGCCATCCCTATAAACAAGGGACCTATAAACAATGAGTGATTGTCATTCCCTCTTGTAAAGTGATTAATGAGTAATTGGTTTGAGAGATGAACTTCTAATTCATTTTAAGTAAAGTTTTGAGTATATACATGTTTAATTCCTCTTAAGTAAAATCTTGAGTATATGGAAAAAATTTCACAGAAAAAGCTAGCCTCATCATTATATAGATGTTCTTAGCTCATATGCAATTTTTGAAAACATGGAAAATTTACCTCTACTAGTGGGTAAAAACATGTTACGGATAAAATATACTGTTAGCGCATATAAATTAAATCTTTTTTAACACTTAATGTTACATTATCGATAAATTCTTTTCACAAACTGAATTTTATCATAATTGATTTTGATCAAACTTTTGTTAACAGCTAAAAGTAATGTAATTTATATTTGAAAATGAGTTGCATGATAGAATCGATTTTGGATGTCAAAGAAGTAAACATCTTGAGATCGCTCAAGATCCACGGTTGCTACTCAAACAAAATTCTAGAAAGAGGAAACAGATAACCAAACATGCTCTATATACTTGGTACGCAGATTTTGATTCACATTGATATCCACGTGATGTTTCCTGATTGGATATATTCGGTTGTTTATTTGACCGGCGGTGTAATTTATCCATAACTCTCCTTCCTACTCCAAAACTTTAGCTGTCAACCTCGTTTCTGGCACAGCCATTAATTTAAGGATAGTGGGAACAAGATCTTGTTCACGGTCCCATCCATATGTGCACCCTATGGCGTAATTATCCTTCTTTAAAACATATAAATATATTGTCTTTTTCTTAAATAAAAAGAAGCTAAACATGATCTTTTACACTGCTTTAACAGCACGTAAAAAAAAAGTACTGTAATAACAGAAAAAACAATGGGAAAAAAGATATTTTTCATTTAATTGGGTAGACCTTGGAAAAATCAAAATACTCATTCGTCATGTGAAAAGGTTAGGGGCGTTGAATTTGATTTACCCTTTATAGTGACCATGTTGATTGTTGCTCTAACTTTCTATATGCAGCCGCAGTGATAGCTAGATTCCTTGTAGGTTTATATGATCAGACTCAAAATCATCATCTGCATCACCTTCCATAGTTGATCACCAACTACAACAATGTCCAAGTCAACGTTATTCCTTCTCAAAACCCCCCCTTCTTTTTGTGGGGTATAGTTATAGATAGAACATTGAAATCATAAGGAACTGAGTCCAAATCTGAAAGCTTCCTATGTTTAAGCTAGAGTTTTTTAGGTAGGATTTACTTTCAGCTAATTGCTGAATTTGGTCCTACTCTTTGCTGCTTCAGTCTTCATCACAAGATTGAGTGATGCAGGAAGATGAGGAAAATCTGAAGGATTCCTCTGATGGAGTTGTGGAGCAAAAATATGAAACCAGAAAGGGGGGTTGTGGAGGGTGTCTCTGCATTCCCCTGCACTGGTTCAGAATGCTTTCAAGGGAAACGCATTGGAGCTTTGTGCTTGGGGTGATACTTGTTTATGGTGTGAGTCAGGGACTTGGTGGAGCTTTTTCTGGCGTTGCCACCAAATATTACATGAAAGATGTTCAAAAAGTGCAGCCATCAGAAGCACAAGTTTATGGAGGAATCACATACATTCCTTGGATTGTTAAGCCTCTCTGGGGGCTTCTCACTGATGTTCTCCCAATTTTTGGATATCGCCGGCGTCCTTATTTCGTTTTTGCTGGTATGTGCCTGCAGCTTCTGTAGCTTTTTCTTTTGATCTGCCAAGTTGAATTACATTACAAATTCAACTCAATTTGCATTTTATGTGGGACTTTTAAATTATTTGTTCAGTTGGTGAATTGGTGGTAAACTGGTGATCATGATAATTACATTGCAATCTTAATTGTTGAAGTTTTAGTCAACAACCATTTATTGCATGTTCGGATCAACATCTCTTTGATCAGAATCAATTCTGGTACTCAGAAACTACTCATAAAAGCTTCTCCCAAGAATTGATTTTAGCTTTAAAATCAAATGTAGAAAGATTTCCAATTATGCACTTACTTCTGTTCTGTTGCTTTTGATTTTTACATTTTGGCATAACAAAATGTATATCTGAAAGCTGGAAAGTATGAGATTATCGCTTAATTGGGTTACTATCTTTGAACTTCCTAAGACATCTTCGAACATTGGTCAATGGTCTTTGACTCGGTGCTTATTTGGATACATGTTAGATTTTCAAGTCAGAAGGATAGTTGATTCTGGGAGAAGCTACTCCTAAAAGCTTTTGTGGGAGCAGAATTAATTCAGGAGAATTTGAAGTTTTGAACGTGAGTCGAAACATGCTATCAATGTGCTTGATATATGGAGCTAAAAGTTTACTTTTACTACTACAAAAAAATGTATAAAACATGAGAACAACTAAGCGTTTCAAACAATTTTAGATGTTTTAAAAATTATATTTTCACTATATCAGTTTCTTATTTTTAATTAACATTGTCCTTCCTTACCAATGTATGCTACATGAAAGGATTCCTTAAGGGCTGTTGGAGAGTTTCAGAGTTTGCTTCATTAACATGTGGCCTAACTTTTGGCCCCTTTGGTTGTGACAGGTTTCTTGGGAGTGTTTGGCATGCTTATGTTATCTTTGCACGAGAATCTGCATCTTGCGTTGGCCCTTCTATCATTAACGGCTGGGAGTGCCGGTGTCGCTATAGCTGACGTTACCATTGATGCCTGCGTGGCACAGAATAGTATCTCTCATCCTTCACTAGCTGCTGACATGCAAAGTTTATGTGCCTTCAGTAGTTCAGTTGGAGCATTATTAGGATTCTTCTTTAGTGGTATCTTTGTCCACCTTATAGGACCTATGGTTAGCCTCATTTTCATAAAAAAATTCAATTTTTTTCTTGTCTTTTATGCACTTTGTAATGCTAATAGGAGAGCTTTTCCTCAGGGGGTGTTTGGTTTGATGACAATCCCAGCCGGACTTGTAATTTTGGTTGGTTTTCTGCTTGATGAGCCCCATATACCTAACTTTGCTTACAAACAGGTATAATTAACTTGTGTCATTCATTTCCATGATCCTGACTAATACTTGCGTAATCTGATATTCCATGTTATGTACCTATCTATGTCTAGGTGAACCAAAAGTTTCTGGATGCGACCAAGGCTATGTGGACGACATTGAAGAGCGAAGATGTTTGGAGGCCTTGTTTATACATGTATTTATCCCTTGCATTGAGTTTGAATATTCTTGAAGGAATGTTCTATTGGTATACAGACTCAAAAGCTGGACCATCTTTCTCTCAGGTATTTGGATAGGAATACTGATTGATTATCATATTTTAAAGGGGGATTTATAGCATGTTTGCAAATTATTCTGCAATTAATTTTAAAGCCAGGATCAGTTATAGGGAGAAGTTTCTGCGAGTAGATTCTATTGATTGGGAGGAAAATTAAGCTGATCTAAACATGCTATTTGTGTAACGTGGCTGTGGAGTCTTGTGATCCCTTCCTCTTAGGGAAAAGATGGTGAAGAATGCTAGTGAGAAAGTAGCCTTTTCCCCCCTTTTTCTTTCATAAGCAATCAGTAACCCTTCTAGTTCTTCTCTCTTACGCAGGAGACTGTTGGTTTTATATTTTCGATTGGTTCGGTTGGCTCGCTTTTTGGCGCAATACTATACCATTATGCTTTAAAGGATTATGCATTCAGAGACTTGCTCTTCTGGACTCAATTACTATACAGTTTGTCAGGCATGCTAGATTTGATTATGGTTGTGCGATTGAACCTTAAGTTCGGCGTACCAGATTATGTCTTTGTTGTGGTCGTTGAAAGTGTAGCTCAAATGACTATTAGGCTCAAGTGGATGCCATTGCTTGTGCTCAGTTCAAAGCTTTGTCCCTCAGGTATTGAAGGCACTTTCTTTGCACTACTAATGTCAATTGATAATATTGGACTTCTCTCAGCATCATGGGGAGGAGGCTTTTTGCTCCATATACTAAAGATTTCACGAACGCAGTTTGATAATCTTTGGTTCGCTATTTTGATACGGAATATTCTGAGAATCACTCCACTTTGCCTGCTGTTTTTGGTGCCTAGAGCTGATCCAAACTCTTCTATTCTTACAAGCGAATGCTTGAGTTCACAAGTGTGTATTGAGACTTCAGAAACTCAGAATATTGAATTGGTTTCCCTTGTAAACAATGTTGATGGTAGCTAGATTTTTCAATTTTAAATACACAAAAAGTAACTAGCCAATGTTGATGGCAAGAAATTGAGGAAAGTTTCAAAGGCCTCTGAACTCTGATGTACTATTGTTGAGTTTACATTCTTCTTTTTCAGTCATGTTTCATATTACTCCCTCCGGTCCTATTTATAAGCAACAAAAAAAAAAATTCACATAGTTTAAGAAATGTAGTTAAACTAGATAAAATGCATTAAATTTGTCTTGAATCAAAATAAACTTCCAAAATTACCCTTTGTTATTAGTGTTGGAAAGTGAGAAAGAGAGAGAATAATTAATGAGACACATTTTACAAGTTAGAATTAATAAGGGCATCATTGGAAAAAAATAATTAATATAGCTCAAACTTTCATTTGGTTCTTATAAAAAGGACCAAGATTTTTCTTCTCTTTCATGCTTATAAATAGGACCGGAAGGAGTATTCAAACTATAGAAGTCAAGTTTTTGCATAACTTCGATGACAGATACAAAGTTATAGTCAAATTGCCAACAAAGAAAAGAAAGGTATAAGAGAAGTTTGGTGCATTCACTAACTTCTCCTTTTCCCATCAGTTAGTATAAACTGATCATAAACATGCTTTACTATATTGACTCTTACTTAGTGCAGATTGGTAAGGGAAGGTGAAAAATAAGAATGGTGTAAACATGAAGATGAGGGAATATGTTGCGTGTATTTTGGGTTTGAACCTTTATAAAAAGAAAGCTCTTTTATTATTAAATATTAAGTGAGTTCAACACTTTGTAAATATGCATAAAAAAGTTGTTAATCCTAAGTATAATTCAATAAACACCTTTTCTCCATGCACTTTAAGTCTTTAACTGACTAAGCAAACTAGCTTTTTGATTCCTATGAATGTTTTGTTCAAATTTAATCCTTTAATTTTTAGTGGCTAAAAAACTTGAAAGTTTAAATTCATTCATCACTTTCGTTCCAGGGAGGCCCATGGATCGATTCCTGGCGGGTGCAATTTCTCTTTCCGATGTACCAACAAATTATCATTTTTAGCTCAAAATCTTCACAAACTAAATTGATTAACATCATTTTAAATTTTCCTTGCTCAAAAGTCAAAACATAGTGGTCAAGACATTATAATTCATTTAAATAATGAAAACGCCAAAAATTCCAAAATACATCATGCTGGAGCTGAGAACATCCACATCATGGTGGGGCTAACTCTTCCACCAGGGATTTTTCCGATCCACAAAGATTCAAACTCGAAATCTTGCTCAAGGGGAATCAAGCATGCACCACTTGAACCAACCACCCGTTAGTTTATAATTTTGTAACTGAAACATCTTATATTTTGTTACCCTCTGAAACTTGTTTTTTACTAAAAAAAAGTATAACCTAATGAGTGTCGAACATGGTTATTTAAAGTGATTGTTTGAACCTCGATGTTAAAATTTTGTTCCTTAGGAGCCACAACCAAGACCTTTACCCGTTTGGTGGACAGGATAGGATAGGATAGGACAGGATAATAATCATATCCTGTTGTTATCTGTTGTTTGTTGTGCCAGCAGGATAGGATAACACTATCCTGTCTCCTATCCTATCCTGTCAATCATGTGTAAAAGTTATCCTGAGGGGGGAGCTAGGATAGAACAGGATAGGATACCAGTTATATATTTTCTTTCAGTATCCTAACTCCAAATTAATTTATTTTAATATTATATTATTTATAATTTATAATAATATTAATTAATAAATATAAAAATATTAATTTAACTAAAATAAATAATAAATAAAATTATTATTCATAAATAGTAAAATAGACTACTCACTTACAAATATTGATTTATTAATAATAATAGACTAATTTAATATTTTCATTCATATTATTTAAAAATTATTTATCTACTTATATAATAATTTAAAAATAAAGTATTTTTGAAATAATAATATTTTTAATTTAGTTAATTTTTATTGTTTATCATGTGTCACAACTAAGTGGAAACCATTGATTACAAATATTGATTTTTAATAGTAATAGATTAATTTTCTATTTTCATCTCCTATTATTTAAAACTATTTATCTACTTATATAATAATTTATAATTTAAATATAAAGTGCTTTTGAAATAATAATATTCTTAATTTAGTTAACTTTTTTTGTTAATTATCACGTGTCACAACTAAGTGAAAACCAATTGATTAACTGCATAATTTTATTTAAAATATAGGCTATCTTCAAAACAATAAAATAAGCTAATTAATAAAATTTAAATTAATTTTATATATTTTAAAATATAGACTTATTCATGTAAATGTAAAGAAATTAAATTTAATAGAATGATCAATTCTAAATGTATTTTTTATTCAAATATAAAATCTGATACATTTTTCCTTATCATATCCTATCCTTATCATGTGCACCTCAAACACAGGATATGATAAGAGTTTATCCTGCTCTTATCCTATCCTGTTGCTATCATGTTCACATATCATATCCTATCCTGACCACCAAACGGGCCCTAAAAGTATATAGCATAATTAATTAAGAGAACATTTTCTATTTAAGAGGAAAAACTCAAATTTAATATCAATGTGTAATTGATTCAAGTGCTGCATATTGAACTATGAAAACTTCATTTTATAGTTTTATGTCTCTAATTTAATATCAATGTGTAGTTTTATGTCTCTAATTGTTTATGAAAACTTCATTTTTGGAATTATATTATGATTAATTTGTTAATCACTAGTGTGGTCAAATTTGTATGTTTAATCAATTCCAAATTGAATGGTTGTTATTCATTTACTCATAACTATGATTTTATAAATGATATGATAATATTGGTTTATGAGTAAATAGAATTTCATTATTATGAGACAGTTAAGGATCGCTCAAAGGTCGATTATTTGTGGATAGTACATTATTTATATGTGGATGATATGTTGACCTTTGACACTGATTTAAATGAGGTAGAAAAGACTAAGTCTTTCTATTCAAAATTTTTATATGAAAGATCTAGGGGAAGCAGATGTGATTTTAGGAATTAAAATCACCAGAGATGGTGAGAGTATTGGTTTATCCCAATCACACCATATTGAGAAAATGCTTATTGGAGGTGCAGTTTCTTGGGGTTAAAAGAAACAAACTTGCATTGCCTACTCCACCATGGTTGCAGGGTTTATTGCTCTTGCTGCATGTAGTAAAGAGACTGTATGACTAAGAAATTTATTGTATGAGATACTTATTTGGCCAAAACTAATTAGACAAGTATCCATACATTGTGATAGTCAGTGCACACTATCAAAAGCCTACAGCCAAGTATATAATGGAAAATCCAGACATATTGGTTTAAGACATAGCTATGTGAAGGATTTAATTTCAAATGGAGTAATCTCCATAGTGTTCGTAAGAATTGAGAAGAATCTTGCAGATCCTTTGACGAAAGGTCTGACAAAGAAAATGATGTTGAAGACATCATTGGGGATGAGTCTCAAGCCCATATCGAATTGATCACCAATAGTGGAAACTCAACTCACACTTAAGTAAAATTAAGTCTTGAGTTCAATGGTGAAAGTACACTATAAGAGTGATTGCAAGTACTTAATTATCGATACATCCCAAAGAGTAGAAGTACTTGGACCATAAGAATAAAGTGGTAGGATGAAGGTTTCTTCTTAATGGACATATAACATATATTTGTTGGAATGCATAATTATGGGTGCATTTCTGATATAGTCTACCTATATGAGAATGAAGTGGAGCCGCTTCATAGAGTTAAAGGGCTTGACTCTTAAATTCTCATGAAAAGGATATGTGACACAAGGCCTTATTGAAAGTGTCAAATTTAAATTCTTTTGATAATACCGAGATTTCATGTGTAAGTTATGCACACTTGTTCCATTGAATAGTTGGTTCAAAGCTTGTCTACCAATTTCTATTCGGGATAAGTGGAACCCATTTCTTACTAAGTAATGGTTCAAATCGTAAGATACCATTATCTGAAACCATGATATTTCCAGAAATATGGATTTAGTTATATTTTGTAAATGGTGGGGATTGTGAGAAATATTTCCAAAATATATAAACTTGGAAATATGTTTGTATTAATTGTTATATTTATTAATGTTCGAGTTAAGATCAATATGTTGATAGTGGTGTAGTGGTTGGGTAATTCTCCACTTACCTTTGTTTCCCTGGTTCGAATCTTGGTGGCTTCCTTCTTCCATTTATTATTTAGCCAAAAGGTGCAATGGACGGGATTCGAACCCACGAGGCGCGTCCTTTGTGTGAGGACGTGTTTGTCAGTTGAGCCATGGGAAGGTTGTGTCATTTAGTGAACATTAATAATATATAAGAATTTTCTGCAGTTGTTTCTCCAAGAGATATATCTCTTCACCAAGGGATGTTAATATCTCTATATAAAGAGATATTTGGGCAGAAAACTGAGATATAACATATGCACGAAATTGGTCTTCATTTTGGCCAATTTCTCTTCCATTTACTTTATACTAAATCATCCTCCACTTCACTAATGCATGAGTGAAGTGTGGGAATCATACTTCTGTAAACTATTATCAAAGATACGCTTGGTGTGTTAGTGCAAACCACATCAAGGAATTCAAAGTATCCTGAAGGGAATTCGCCGGTTTTCTCATTTGCATCCAATACATATTAATTGGTGGGGGCGAATTGAACCTAAAGGTTAGTGCTTATGCACGCTTTGAATCTTCAAGTGCTTCCGTCATCAACATCTTCATCAATCCAAGAGTTGCAGCATCTCCCCAACAGATTATTTCCCAACACTCTGATATAGGCTTGTTGCAGAGAAATGGTTAAGGAAGGGATGAGTCCTTCACCAAAGCTGTTGTCAACATAAATGGGCACCACTTGTTTCCAACCAAAAGCTTGAACCATGGAGGTTATGGCATTCACTTGAGCTAAATCATTGTGTGCAATTTGGAAAAAATAAGGACTTTTGAGCATTGATAAAGAGGGGCTTGTTGCTGAAAAGGTTATGATAGGCACGTGAGCTTTGTCTCCTAAATGGATCATGAAATTTGCCTCCATTGTTGTTACAGGACCAAGGATAGCTTGCACTTGCTCATTTTGTATGAGTTCCAAAGCTGTTTGATAAAATGTTATTTTCCATTAATAACATAACAAAAGAGAAAAATGTTGATGTTAGTGTAAAGTTTTTTTTACATAAACGTTCAATTGATTTCCGTCACGTCAGAAATTTATATTTATTTTCCAAAAAAAAGAAATTTATATTTATTTTAATTTTAATGTGGCATTGTTTGATAAAATAAAATGTAACAGTTTGATTGAGTGTTTGTGTTAAACTGTTTTATACTTTATAAATAATTTTATTTTCACTTTTGAAAATTTGTATGAAAATATGTAGTTAAAGTAAAAATGTTTAACTATTTGTTACACAAACATTTATAAGAATGATAAATCTAAAATAAATCAAAACTTTTGTATTTAATTACCTATAAAAAGTATAAAATATGTCAAATTTAATTAGTCAAATTGGTTTCTCAAAAGATACATCTTTTTTGAATTAGGATCTCCGGAGCAATAGCTCCCTCGTGCACAATTATATACCATTGATTTTTGTAATCAATGACTAGAATTTACATACATAAGAAATTACTATTAAATTAAAGAGCTTAGTTGATTTATTGACCGTAGAGAAAACATAAAATCTGAATTGATATTTTTCGTATGAGATTGTAATTGAGGGAAATTATAATAAACATATTCTTAATCAATACCTTATCCATCAAATGAAACCTTAAATATGTATTTCATCAGTCTAAAAAAATACTTGACACATTGACAAAATTGACAAACATATATATATATATATATATATATATATATATATATATTCTTATGATATTTTTCTAGTATAACAAAAAAGGTATTGCTCCAAAACTTTTGGATGCAAGTAGATTAAAATCTTGGGACACTTCCCTTTTTTCACCACAAAAAATATACATAGTAAAATATAATAAGAATATATATATATATATTAATTCATTTGTAGTAACTCTTTATATTGATATTTTTTGTATATTAATATCAATATTTATTTAAATAATACAAACAATGACTGAAAATTGAAAAATAAAGAAAATAAGTTTTGTCAAAGAAAGGAGGGGACCTTATCGACTTGTGGAGCTGGGCAACAAAAAAAAAGGGTGGTCCTATAAAAGATAAAATCACTTTAATTTATTTTTTTATCACGTAAGGAGACTTTTTTATATATAAAAAGGAGAGTAGTTTTTTCTTCTTTCTAATTAAGTGATATTTAAATATATTTCTTTTTCGCCATTTTCATTTATATCTATTCACATATATCAAATTTAATTTATAATTCTTGAATTTCATGAAGACACTAATTATCTTTCTCATATTGTAATATATATGGTATGAGTTTTAAATTTAAATCAAATCAATATTAGTTATCTTTCTAAATAGTTATTTAGTTACTTATTTATTCAACACTAATTGTATTTTTAACAATCAATAATATATTTATAAACATCATTATTTAAATTTTACAATTAGATTAATATTTAAATTTTCAGAATTAAAAACTTTTAAAATTTGTATTTCAATATATTTCTTATATTCCATAAAAATACTCATGCAATATTATTATTTAATATCATATATGCCTTTTTTTAGGGAACACACAACTTATATATTAAGCAGATAAAGCTGCATCAGCAAAGAGAGCCTGAGTTAGGATTCCACCACTCAGCAGATTGAAAAGTAATAGCATTAGAAGCTAGACACAAGGTAACTGTTTAACAAGGTAAAATTGTAAAATGACATCAAAGGGTCATACTTGTATAAATATTTTTATATTTAAAATTAATTTATTTACCCATCAATATAGATATGATATTAATATAAAATAATTATCATTTTTGAAATTTTAATTTATTTAAAATTATTTATCATCTTAAAAATAGTATTATTTTAAAATTTATTTTCATTATTCATATTTTTTTATTATATAGGATATTATAATTAAATTTATATTTATATTTAAAAAGTAAACTTATGTTTCTTTAAATTATTAATTAAAATATTTAAAATGAGTGCAACAACGACAACTGTAGAGGAGATGAGTCTGATAAAAAGGGTATTAATTTACTGTTTTGTAAAATATAAAAAATGTGTGCTAATGAAATTTTAATAATGCGATGAGTGATAAAAATAAGAATAAATTTAATAAGTTAAAAGCTACTTCAAATAACTTATTAAATATGCTATAAGCTACTGAAATAATTATCTACCACAAACCTTTAAAATAATTTTTACGCCAATTAAATAAGTTTTAGCCTAATAAAAAAATCTTTCCAAAGAGAGCTGATTCGTAAATTAGCCTAATTACCCCTCATTTTTTATGATGTTTAAAGTTTGATTTGATCAAGATCCTTATTTTATTGTAAAAAAGAAAAGCCAAAGCTTACATGCGAGATTGAGCACGAATCCTAAGCAATTGGAGGTTCTCGTCCTTCTCTTGGGGTTCATATCATTTGAAAACTTTCTCAGTTTAATATCACATATTTTAACTATGAACAAAAGTACAAAATGGGGACCTCTAGGATCCCGTTCGGTTGAAAATGTCATTACTTTCGACTTCAATAGGGATCTCTTCTTGTCGTGTAAACATTAGGGGTTGCTAGTTTGGTTTGGTTTTGTTTGTAGGTTTTTATAGGTTTTTTAGAGGGTTTTGTTGTAGTGGTTAAGTTTTTGCCAGGTTTTATTAGCTTGGGTACTGGACTCAATGTTGAGAAGAATTGTTTCTAACGATATATATATATATATATATATATATATATATATATATATAATATTTCATTTTAAAAGAAGTACAAGAGTGAATGAAAATAATGGAGCCGACATGCAGCTAAGAAGTAAGAACAATAATTTGGACTCACATATCTCTTCCTTCTACCATTTTGCAACTAAAGAAAGGTGGTTGGGACTCGGGAGTGATAAGTGGACAACTGGACATTGATGGCTCAATGGGAAACTTCTGGGGTGCTGCTAAAATCTTGTTAAGCTCGTCACAATACTGTTTTTCAATTTTTTTTCTACATATTTTTTTTATTAAATGTTTTAATTCGGCTACTATAAAACTCAAAGTTTGTCCACTAATTTCAGGAAAATGTTAGTCTGACACATGATTTTCAGGGACATTCAACGGACACACAATATAATTTAGTAGTAGTTTTTAACAACCTCTAAAAACCATAGCTAATGTTTGAATTATGTCATCCGCATCATATAGACACGCGCGTACTAAATTTCAATGTGATATAAATTTAATAACCAGAAGATGAAAAATTCAAGGTTTGAAGAGTGCTTTGTTGTCATAATGCAGTAAAATTTGGGATGAAGAAGCACATACCCTTATGCATGCAAATGAAAATTACAGAAACAGTAGTACATTATAGAGATCAGAGGGTAGGTACCTTGTGCAGCAGCAGTAACAACGTCTCCATGAGAATCCCTGAAGCTGAATTGGATCCTAGTGTTGTAATGAGGATGAGAAAGATAGAAATCTGAAAGGGACATGTTGATGCAACTCAACCCCATCTTCCCAACCATTCCAGTAAGATCAATAACACCTCCCACTTTCACCATCACTGTCTCGTTTCTTTGTGCCATGCCCATGATCATGAAACTTAGAGACCAAGAATAAAAGATTATCAGAGAGTAAACAAATTTAATAAAATTATTCTTAACCATCTTGGAACATGAAGCTCTAGCTAGCTAGGTAGCTAAAAGCAATACTTGATATTCATGTTCGATCGAAAGTATCTCAAATGAATATTGGAGGATCTTTATATATATATACAATCGTAGATCGATGTTGTGTTGTAGCTTTGAAAAGTATGCACACGCAAACCCATGCACACGTTAAAATATTGTTAATTTTTCTAGTTTGTGGACTAAAATATGAATATTCATCTCTTCACACCTTACTTTTGAGGTGTGTAGAGGTGGAGGAAGAGAGATAAAAAGAAAAGAGAAAAAGTAAAAATGTGATAGATGATTTGATTGATAGAGAAAAGATAAATAGATGAATAATTAGACCTTGCACACCTATTCTTTAGGTGTGAAGAGGTCGAAGAAGAGAGATAGGAAGAAATGAGAGAAAAAATAAAGATGTGATAGGTGATTGGAGATAAATGAGAGAGAAATAGATAGGAAATGAAGGTGAAAGAGAGGTGAAGGTGTGTATAGATAGAAAATGAAGGTGAAAAATGAGTGGAGATGTATGTATATATCATAACTCATTATGTATATCGGTACGGAAAAATGACATGACACAACTGTTCACTTGAGAGATATAGAAAGAGAATAAAGATAACTAAACGATGTGATAAGTGATAAGATAGAAAAAATGTAAGAGATAAGAAGAAAAAACGAGTAGATATAAAATGGAAGAGAAAGTGTAGCGTAATTATCATTATTAATCTGTATGAGAAATATCTTGGATTATTTTTTAAAATATTGAAATAAAAATAATTTTTTAACATAATTGTTTTAATCTGAAAATGTAAAATATTGAAAATTTTAAGGTGTAAATAGAGAGCATCTCCAACACATGTTTGACTTCTTAACCTTGTTATGAATTGCAAGACTTGCATTTTTATTGATTTTATTCACCTAAGAACTAGATATTAGGTTTTTAACCCATCAATGGATAACGATGTGGAGCTCTTGGTTCTTAATTAAGAATCAAGTTCTTGCACAAGGTGTTTTGCTTTATTGAGTTCTTAAATTAAAAATTAATTTTTCTATAGTAGTTAAATTTAAATTTAAATTACGTGGAAATAATGCTAAGAAAATATAAATATATGCGGTATTGTAGGACTAGTGGAATAGTTCTAAGAACTCATGGTTTGAGTGAAATATGCATAAGTTCCTTAAAAGTTTCTTAATTAGATCATATCCTGTATAACACTCTGGGCATACAAAAATGTAAGAGCTCAAATTTAAGATGCTAGGGATGAAGATACTCTAAAAGAAATGTCATAGATACGTTCTCTAATTAACACATTTTCTTATGAGTGATAGACACTTAGAAATACATTTTTGGAGTGACATTCAATAGACATACGCACTAAGAAAACATCCGCTAAATTATGCGATAGTTAAAAATTATCACTATTGTGTATATCTGTTAAATATCGATCAAAATTACATTTCTATCTAACATTTATGACTTCTTATTAATTGATATTCACGTATGATACATGAAATTGTATGTGCCACTTCTAATGGGTCACAACTCACAACTAATCTATATCTATATATATATATGTAAAGCTCACATACCTTTACATTAAATACATTAAAAAATAAAAAAAATTAAAAATTAAAAACTGAAAAAAAATTATTATAAAAAGCTATTCAACTACTTATATTAAACAACAACAATCATAGACTTAAAATTGACTTGAGCTTTGCATTTGATAAAAATTTAAAAAATTAAAATAAAAAACAAAATAATATTTATTAATAAATAATTTAGATAAAATACTTTTAAAATAAAAAGTTTTCTATCAATATATATCTATCTATATTGTACTTGGGGCTCTTATTTCCCAAATTAATTATTTATATATATATATATATATATATTTGGTTTTTCCAAATAAATAAATATCTATCTTCTATATACATATGTAAAGCACACTTGAAAAAATAGCATTAAACAAATAAAAAAATAGTAAGTTGCTTTTGAATTAAAAATATTAAATAAATAAATTGAAAACTAAAATAAAAACTACATCCACTTTATTATTCATTATATTAATTATTAATTGTTAAACTTTTCAATTTCACATATTTAAAAGTAAATATTAAAATTTAAAAAATTTCAATTTATCTTATTTAAAATGAAATATTTAAATTATTTAAATTTTATTTATTCATTACAAATTGAGGTGAATTTTTAAAAACTAATAATAATTGAAATTGGCTACCTTTACATTAATGACAATAATAGATTGTTCATAATAATCAGTTTATATTCTTTACTAACTAGAAATTAAACCCGTGCGTTGCACGGGTATGTTTTTAAGTTTTGTTGTTCATTATTTTTTTAAAAGGTTAAAAAGCTGTTAAATTGATGAAAATGTAGAATATATAGATATATCAACTGTAATTACATTGAGGAAGTTCATTAAAAACTTCATTGTACACAACATTTTTTGTATATTGTGCATATGTGTCGTCTTGCTCAACAATAAGTATCTTCAATCCCTTTGGTGATGTTACTCTTGACACCGCAACGTATAGTTGACCGTGACTAAATACAGGTCTTGGCAAATATAATCCCACATAGTTCAATGACTGACCTTGACTTTTGTTGATTGTCATTGCGTAACAAACTTTTATTGGAAATTGTTTTCTTCTCAAGATAAAAGGCCACTTGGAATCATTTTTCGTCAGAACTATCCGTGGTATAAGCACTTTTGCACCAATGTTGCTTCCCGTTAGTATTTTTGCCTCTATTACCCGGTCTCCTAGGCGTAAAATAATTAGTCTTGTTCCATTGCACAATCCTAGGGCTGGATTGATGTTCCTGAGTAGCATAATTGGCATTCCTTTTTTGAGGTCCAAACAATGGTTTGGATATCCGTTGAAACTTAAAGTATTCAAGAACTCCACCGGGTACATGATCTCTTGTTCAACTATGTTATCAGTTGCTTTGTCTATCTGATCTGAGCTCCTGTATTGTTTTACTGTCCCTTCAATCATGTGAATGATATAATTATTGATGTCATCAACTGTATCATTCAAAGGAGTGAGGATTGCTCTTTCTCTGAGATAGTCTTCATTTTTTAACTGTTTCTGCAAATTTGGATATGTGCTGTCAACAATTTGTTTAATTGAATCACCTGTTGGCTTTAGTAGATACTGGCTTGGTATTTTTGTCCATGTTGGAATATCTTCACCTTCTCTACAAATTGTTGTTATTTTTCCATCACCAATCTGCAATATCCATTTGTTGAATTCATATGCCAATGAACTAAGTCGGGAAGATGATGAACTATCACTAACTCTCATACTTTTGGACAGCATAAAGATCTTGCAGTGGTCCCATAAGTAAGACCTGTTAATACATGATTGGACTATGTCTTGTCTTTGGCCTTTTGGTATTACAGGTAGTATTTGTCTGAAATCTCCCCCAAGAAGGGTTGTCTTTCCTCCAAATGGCTTGAGTGTTTTGTCAGGGTTCTTGTAACCAACAATGTCTTTCAATGTTCTATCAAGGGCTTCAAATGCCAATCTCTTAGTCATTGGTGCTTCATCCCAAATAATCAGATCTGTCTGATTTATTAATTGAGCAAGGTGAGTATTTTGCTTTATTGAGCATGTACTCTCTTCAAAAAGATCCAATGGTATTTGAAATCTACTATGAGCTGTTCTACCTCCTGGTAGTAATAGTGATGCAATCCCTGGAATTAAGATAAAGAGGGGTGAGGGAGTTATATTTTTATAAGAATTAAATTTATTTTTTGCATAATAGTTTTTTATGTGTGTTCATTTTTTTCAATGTTTATAAGAATTAACATAAATTAATAGTGCAATAGTTCATTATGCGAAAACAATTTATAGATAATAAATTTAATTTTTGGTTCAACCACTGATTCTCTCTTTGAAGTATCATGTTTGAAACAGGTGTGTTAAAGGTTAAAATTCTTTTGAAGAATACGTCTTATAGCGAAGTAATTATTTTTTAATAATATTAATTTTAAATTGGTATAATTAACTATGATTTTTTTTTTAAATTTGGAATAGTTATGAAGTTTTATTTTTTAACAAATCATTAAAGAAAAGAAAGTATTTGTAAAATGCATAATAATCCTTTAAAAAATACATAATAGATTATATTCAAATATTTTAAATCATCTAATTTTAATTTTTTTTAAAATTTTCCCGTTTGTTCTTTTAATTTATCAAAAAAAACTGGGATCATCAAGGTCAAAAAAGTAACAAATTGGATCATCAGATTCTTCCACTGAGTAATTATACTTGTAACTTTTGAACTATGTATTTAAAATATCAAGGGCTTTTATGTATGATTTAAATTCACTTTATATAAATTTCTATTTGTGAACTTTCCTGGTAATCAAGGTGGGGTCTTGTTAATAAAGTGAATTAAATATTTTTTAATGATATTAAGTTTAAATTGCCATAATTTTTTAAGATTTTTTTTTGAAATTTGAAATAGTCATGATGTGTTAGTTTTTATCAAATCTTTTTTTACGGTTAGAAATCTTTAAAGAAAAGTATGTATTTAAAAAACATATAATTGATTATATTTTAATATTTTAAATAATCTAATTCATAATTTTGTTTATATTTAAAACACAAAAGTAAAAGATCAACAGAAGGGGAAAATCACGTGAATGGGGCTCAAAGTGAGAAACATGAAATTTATGGTCTATCAAAATTGTGGCTGTAAAAGGGGGAAATCAAGAAGAAAATTGAGCTCCTCTCTCCCAATTCGTGGTCGATCTCAACAGACATGGCGGCGTACTTTGATTTGTATTGTCTCTCCCTAACCCTAATCAATCCTTCATCTAATCATGGCCACCGATACCCACCATGGCAGGAGTGTGAGGGAAGGTTTACAGTTAAGGGGAAGGAAACTGATGTCATTTTGTGGTCTCTTTCTCAGGTACCCGAGCGATGCAGATAAGCATCTGTTGGCAAGAAAGACCGGTCTATCCCGAAATCAGGTTTGTCCCTCTCCACTCTCAGCTTTCCACAATTCACCACACTTTTACATTGTATCTAAGAGGGAATCTTTACTCTGTTAATTTTAATGTAATTATAGTACATGATGAACGAACGGACCACATAAGAAAATGAAAGATAATCTGTTAAGGGAATGGAAGAAAAGGGGTCAGTTGTAGGTTCAGATAAAATTTGCATGGTTTTGGGTTTTTGTTGATTTCTCTGGTTTCATACTGACATTTGTGGTGGCGTGGTGAGAGATGCTGTGGGACAGTGTGTCTTGGCTTCAACAGTAACCTGGGCGAGTTCATGTTCGACGACACCGCCGAGGTAACTTATCTCACCAATATTGCTAAGTATTTTTTCCGGTCTATCTCTGCATTCTAAGGAGTAGTTTCTTACAGTCTATCTCTGCATATTATATCTTGTTTTGTATAAAGTATTTTTTGTGTTGGGTATTTTTTATGTTGCTGATTTGTCTTATATAGATTAAGAATTTATGATATATTTGAATGATTCAATTGAATGAATATTATGTTTAGAAAAGAATAAGGTATTAAGTAGTTAATTACCTGATGAAGCAACAGCAAGCACAATTTTCTTTGCAGCCCTGAGCCTTGCAATGATTGTCCTATAGAGAAAGGTTTTTCCGGTACCTCCATGGCCGTAAACAAAGTAGAGTCCTCCTGTATTACTTGTCACAGCATCTATAACATGATTGTATATTTCTCTTTGCTGCTCATTTAGTAATGGGTGGCATCTTTCATGCTCCTCTTCTAATTCCTGAATATTGTAATTAAGCTCTTCTCGAATAAGTCTATTATCCAAGGCTTCTATTGCTGATTTTTCTGGTAATGGCATTCCATCATAATCAATTAGCTGCTTTCCATTCTTGATCAAAAGTTTCTCAATTTCAATCAAGCAGTATGTCTGAATTTGTTGTTCGGTTAGCTGCAAACCGAAGTGATGAAATAATCGCCTTTTGTTGTAGAGTATGTCCTCAGACAACAATTGCCAATTCTTCTCCCAGAATTCTTTGACATTTGTCACTTCTGCAAAAAGGAGCAGAGTGACAAATAAGTCCCGCAGTTGGAAACCTGTTGCCCAATGCCCTGATTCAGCCAATGCTTCATTCAATTCCTTATCATCATCCAAGAGACCTAGAGCATTACATGCTTGTTTGAAAGATGCATGCGTCACGCCACCTACCGTCTTGATTTCTTCGTAGTTTTGTGGCCCCCGAACTATATTTAATAGAATTCTCAAGTAATATCTTTCACCTGATGTTGGGTGTGCATAATAAATTCTGCCAATTGTTGTTCCGACCTTCCTTATTTTCCATATTTTGTTTTGTTTATCCCAAACAAATTTGGTGGGGAATTCCAAATATGTTAACTTTCTTGCATCGGGGTGGATTGAATTCATTCTCATCCATTCCGTGAACATGGTGTCTTCAATTCCTTCTCTTGTAATGACATTTGACAATCGGTCTGAATCTCTTAAAGTGATCGAGTTCTCACCGGGCAAATGGAAGCTTAATCTGGTAACTCCCACAGTTCTGTAGTGTATATCAAAATCAAAAATTCTCCAGCATGCCTCACATGCGGAGACATACCTGCATATGATATTTTCAAGTGTTTTAAATAATTTTTTTTAATCAAAATTGACATTGATAATTAGTATAAATTTAAAGACTTAAACAGATGAATATACCTGCAATCCAAGTATGTTTTGATCTCATTAACTTCTGTTATCTTGAGTGGTGTTTGTGTGTTTTGGGGAGACACATTATCTTCTATCAGCACAGTTGCTCTATCAGGGCCTTTGTGGATATATTTAAAAAGATACTTTATGGCTCTTGACTTGTTGCACCATTCCACATTTATGTGTGCTTGAAATCTGAGTAACAAATCTCGGTTATAAGGAACGACATAGCGGTTGTCTAACCTGATGTCTCCTTTTTGGACATGTCTTCCATCTTCCCTTCTTCTATAGGTAGGAAATCCATCCTTATCAATCGTTGTTTCAGGGCTGTACCTTTTTGGATAATTTTTGCTGCAAAAACCATCAACCATGCAAGGTGAATTTTTGTTTGCTTCTCCACATGGTCCATGCACCATTAACTGTGTGACAGCATTAAAACCCTCTGGATCTTGTGTTTCAGATGGTAATTCTGCTGTTATTATCTTATCTATGTCTTGTGCTGTTGGGTACTTATTTTTCTGATGAAGCCATAGAAGAATATGAGCATGAGGAAGTCCTCTCTTTTGGAACTCTACGGTGTATAATGCTGAAAAAGAAAATATTAGATTAAAATAGAATGTCTATTTTTTGTGTTATACACACACATATATGTATATATATTTACAAAGAAGTGTAATTTTTTTTAAACATGTATATTTAATGACAATGATATTCATATATATATATATATTATATATATATATTATTTAAATTACAAAATATTGTTTTAACTAAGAATTTTAAATACTTAATAGGGATAAAAGGTATATGTAGTGTAGTTGATGAAGTTAAGTTTTAAAGTAAGGATCTTTACCTGATATTATTTTGCCAAAATGTTGTCCTTGCACTACGTGTTTCATGAGTTGATCAAGTTTGAGCTTGAAAACTCTAGTGATGATGTCTGGTCTGGATTCAGGAAGTTGTCCCGGAATTTTATCAAGCATATATTGTATCTCAGGCCATTTTGGATTAGCAGTAAATGTCATAAAAATATCTGGATTCCCAAAATGTCTGCATATGGCCATAGCATCTTGATAGTTTTGGACCATATATCGTGGCCCGCCTGTAAAAGATGAGGGCAATACCATTCTTTTACCAGTAGCAGCCGCTATGGTATCTCCACGAACAACTGCATCACATACATTCTTGTACAATTCAGTGCGTAGCTTTGTTTGATTTTTTCTTACCCATCGCAACCGATCTTCTTCTATAGCTGTGAAAGCATCAACAATATATTGTTGAAATAATCTTCCTGCAGAGATGAGGGTCTTTCCTTCCAAGCTTCTTTGTTGTATTCGATATGCATAATATTCTCTTATTGTCACATTCTCTCGCTTTCTTCCATTCTTTTGAGAATATGGAATTTCCAAGTGAAATCCATCCTCACCATAGGGAAATAACAATGGGTACTGCATGGCCATGAAAGAAGGATGTAATTCAGTTATCCTTTGGAACCCCATAGTTTTGTGTTCTATTATTACATCTCTTTTTCCATTAGAATTTCCAAAATCTCCAACTATAAGAGCAGCAATTTCTGATGAAGTTGGTTTGCTATATTGTCTTGATTCTGTTGATCTAGTACCAAGTAACTTGATACGGACATTTGCTGTTCCAGGTGCAGATAATCGATCTCTTGCCATCCTGAAAAGTTGGGCAATGGGATTTTCTCTGTCAAGCATTTCCTTTAGATCTTCAACTATGGTTGCATCAAGTTCTTCTGCCTTTGCTCCCTTTTTGAAGGAGCGCATTCTATTTTGGATTTCATTTTCTGTATCATGGATATAAAGCTGGCAGAATTTTGGGGTTTCTCCTTCTTCAGGTATGAGCCCTCCAATTTTATGATAATTTTGCCCACTAATTTTGTATACATATGGACCTGGTCGTATATTGACCGTATGATCTATTTTAGCACCCATGGATGTGAATGCAAACATAGAATTAAATGCTCGAATTTTTTCCCTGAATTTCGCTGAGCGGCGACCACCTTCATAGCTTAGAAGTGTTTGCAAAATCTCTGGTGGTTCTAAAAGTAGTGGTAGTTGAACTTTTCCTCGTTGGCAACAAATAGAGAATTTTGGCTTTTTTGGTCGATGTGGTTTATCCACTCTTTCCTCATACCACATAAAGCTTCCACAATCTTCGCATGTGATATTTGGACATCCTATATCCATATAAACTGATCCGTAACCTGCAAATTTCAAGTATATTAGTAATAGTGGTTTCAAATGTGTTGCTTTCATTGGTATTGAAATAAGGTATTTGTTCTGGGAATGAACATTGAGGAAAGGTATAGTACCTAAGGGTAGAGAGATTGTGCTAGAGAGAGAGAGTAAGAGAGAGAATGCTGAATTTTATGTGTTACTTCATCAAATGAGCCAAAAGTCCCTTACAATTGATAACTACCTCCTATTTATAGAGCTTGGGTACTACCTATTGGGCCAATTGGGCCTCCGAGATCAAGGCCCATCTGAAGGCCAGGGCCCCGCCTCAGGGCGGGATACATGCTGGGCGTTGCCCCTCTAGGGGCTCGCCCAGTCCACTAGTCCACAAGACACCGAGCTCGAGGTACGAGAGCTAAGGGTGTCTTTTAAATGCTGTTACATGTCTTATTGTACACCGGAATCTACACTGCCAACATGGCTTGAGAAAAGAGAAGTTAACTATATCGCCAACATGGCGTGAGCAAAAGGAAACTAGCATTTTCAGTTACCCAGTCCACCGACTTGACGAGCAAACCAAGCTGGCAAGTCCACAAGTCCGCAAGCGGCGAGAACGACTACTTTGTATTGGTGATAAGTTGGAGCAGGTGTATGATCGCTCGCCGGCGGGAAAGGTGGCAGGCATGGGTCATGTGCCGATCATTCAATCATTGACTGGCGGTGACCCCGGCGAGCGACTGAACTTCGTTGTTGGTGTCAATCGTCAGGCGATGGCGTTTGATCCTTATAGTGGCGAGGCTTTTCGCGCTTTCCCTTATTTTAAAACCCTTTCAAATTTCTATCTGCCTCACGTGGCTGCCCCACGTGATGTGTTGGTTACATCAATTTCCCTCTTTCTCCGGAACCGTCACTTCACCTTTCATAACCGTCCCATCGTGCGCAGTAACTCCCCTTTGCACGCGACCCACCTCCCCAAAACCATCATGACTTCCAACCTTCCACACGCGTCCAACACGCGTCACCCTTCTAGCTTCTCCCCTTCTCCTATAAAAACCCTTCTTCCCCACTGTCATCCCTTTCCGAGACCCCTCTTCACTTCCCTAATCGCTTACCAAACTCCTTCTGCCCACTTCCGCTCCGGAGCCGTCGCTTATCACCCTTTCCGCTACCCACTCTTCACATCCTACTCCGGTGAGTCCCACTGTCCTTATCTTTACATCGCACACATACTGATCTTTTCCTTTCTTTCACTTCACTGTCTTCTAAAAATGGCTTCAAACCCTACCTCCCCTAATCACTCTTCTTCCTCCTCCGAAAGCGACCCTGACTCCACCGCTGCCGGCGGCCTCCGTTTAGAGGTTCCGGAGATCCCAGCTCACCAACTAAAAACCTACGCCACTCTGCCCCTTCCAGTCCAAGTAGCCCCCAAACACGAGGCTATAGATCAACCTTCCATCTTCCAAGATAGCGATCCCATTGTGCAATTCGTGAACTCCCTGGGTGGCTTGTCCAATGACGATGAGTTTAACGCCAAACTCAGGATCTGGGTTTGCAGTCCCGGGGATCGCCCCTGGCTTCACAAGCCAGACGGCGACGTAAAGAGATCCCATTTTTTCTTTGCGTACGAGTACATGTTTAGCGAGCTTGGAATCAGGCTTCCTTTCTCGCCCTTTGTCCAAACCGTCCTCCGCGACATCAACGCGGCTCCCTGTCAACTCCACCCTAACGCCTGGGCCTTCATTCGATGTTTTGAAATCCTAAGCGCCGCTGTCGGCATCGCCCCATCCCCCACCAGTTTCTTCTACCTTTACGACGTCGACCCCAAGTCCATCAAAAACAAAGGATGGATTTCCTTGAAGGCCCGAGCCGGCCGGAAGTGTTTGCATCCCCACAAAAGTAACGCGAAGTCCTCCTTCGCACGAAAGTACTTCCGTGTGGCGGTTCATCCCGCCTACCCAGAGGCATTCACCCTCAGAGACGGGACCGCCCTCTTTCCTCTTTACTGGACAGAGAAGCCCAACGGGATCACCGATCCTTCAGAGGATTCCTTGTCCGCCAACGATAAAGCCTTTCTTAATCTCCTTGCCCCACTTCCCATCCTTGACTGCACAACAGTCCTTGAGGGCGCTGACCTCTCAAGAACTCCCAAATACTTAGGTTGCCCATAGCTCACTTTTATTATTGACATTTCCTTTCTCGACTCCTATGTTATCACTGATCGTTTTTTTTTTATTGTTACAGAAGATATGAATTTCACGAACGCCGAGCTCCTGAAGGCCCGCGAGAGGAGAATGGCTCGCTTTTCCCCAAAATTCAACACTGAGGGCGACGCGAAAAAACGGGGCGGTGCTGAGAACCAAGCCGAGAGCACCAAAGCTCCCAAGAGGAGAAGATTGACCAAAGCCTCCTCCGACGCCGGCACATCCAACCCTGGCGCTCAGCCCACCACTGCTGCTGCGCCTAAAGGCAAAAATGTCGCTGAAGCCTCTGTCGCCGCAGCTACCGAGCCAACCGCCGTACCAGCTTCTTCTCCTGCCTCCTCCGGTGCGACCGCTGCTGTTGCCGCTGAGTCCTCTATTGGCGCAACAGCCGCCTCCGCCGGCGTTAACGCCACAAAAGCTGCTGCGTCTTCCGACACTCCTATTGGAGATAAGGAAAAAGAAAATGAAACCCCAAAGTCTCCCCCTCGCCAAGATGCACCTCCTAGCCCGCCCTCAACACATGATGCAGGCTCCATGCCTTCCCCACCTCATCAAGGGGAAAAATCCTGTCCTGGCGCTGCCACTACCTCTGAAGCAGCTCAAATTGAACAAGCCCCTGCTCCCGAGGTCGGTTCTTCAAGCTATTATAATATGCTCCCCAACGCCATTGAACCCTCAAAATTCTTTCTTGCTGGTCTCAACCGTGACGTTATAGAAAAAGAAGTTTTGAGTCGGGGCCTGAATGACACCAAGGAGGAGACTCTTGCTTGCCTCCTACGCGCTGGGTGCATCTTTGCTCACACGTTTGAGAAGTTCAATGCCGCCAACGTTGAAGCTGAGCGGTTGAAGGCCGAAAGTGCTAAGCATCAAGAAGCCGCCGCTGCTTGGGAAAAGCGTTTCGACAAACTGGCGACGCAGGCAGGAAAAGACAAAGTCTATGCCGACAAGATGATTGGCACGGCGGGGATTAAAATCGGCGAGCTGGAGGATCAGCTGGCGCTGATGAAGGAAGAAGCAGATGAGCTTGATGCAAGCCTTCAAGCTTGCAAGAAGGAAAAAGAGCAAGCTGAGAAGGACTTGATCGCCCGAGGCGAGGCACTGATTGCTAAGGAGTCAGAGCTTGCCATACTGTGCGCTGAGCTGGAGATAGTGAAAAAGGCGTTGGCGGAGCAAGAGAAAAAGTCTGCGGAGTCCTTGGCCTTGGCGAAATCTGACATGGAGGCGGTGATGCAGGCTACGTCCGAGGAAATCAAGAAAGCGACCGAAACTCATGCCGAGGCCCTCGCCACGAAAGATGCTGAGATTGCTTCCCAACTAGCAAAGATCAAAAGTCTAGAGGACGAGCTGGCGACGGAGAAGGCCAAAGCCATTGAGGCGAGGGAACAAGCCGCTGACATCGCCCTTGACAACCGCGAGCGCGGTTTCTACCTCGCCAAAGATCAGGCCCAACATTTGTACCCGAACTTTGACTTTAGCGCCATGGGAGTAATGAAAGAGATAACCGCCGCAGGACTGGTTGGTCCCGACGATCCTCCCCTGATTGACCAAAACCTCTGGACAGCGACTGAAGAAGAAGAGGAAGAAGAAGAACAGGAGAAAGAAAACAATGAATAATGTAATTTTTAACATTACCTTTATCTTTTACTGTCACCTTGTAGTGTACTTTTCCGCCATTCGTCTATGTTTAAGGAACCCTTCGCCATAGCTTTTTATATCGCCGTTGGATATTTTGTAAGTCATATTGGAACGCTTTCGCCGTGCACTACTCGCCTTCCCTCCTATTCATTCGCCGACCTTATATCTTGCGCTATTTTTCACGCGTCATATGATTGAATTACGCCTAACGATTTCGTGCCTTAATTTTAACTAGGACTTGTTGCTTGGTATTCCACCACCAAGACTTTAGACGTTTTTTCCCTAATAGGAAGAAACGGCCTCCATTCTCGAGGACTTCGCCCGGGGCTTTGCCCGCTCGGGGCTTACAATGCTTGGATCCCAATGGCCATTTGGGGGTCCCAAGACTTTTGCCTAGTTAACGGCGCTCGTCGTATTCTGGCGAGACTTACCCAGCACATCGTTTACGGGACCGGCGATCACGTCAGACTTTCCGGAGGGTGATTCCCAGGCGTCAAAGGCCATTTGTGGAATCGCCACAACCTTCAGGGTTCCAGCAAGCCCCTTTGGGGATCAAGCTTGTCCCACTTAGTGATCGCCGTAATTCTTTATGTCGATCGGCAATTCCGATCGTCAGGGAATCCCTGGAATTTTTTGGACACGAATTTCGTGAACTTTTGCCTAGTTAACGGCGCTCGTCGTATTCTGGCGAGACTTACCCAGCACATCGTTTACGGGACCGGCGATCACGTCAGACTTTCCGGAGGGTGATTCCCAGGCGTCAAAGGCCATTTGTGGAATCGCCACAACCTTCAGGGTTCCAGCAAGCCCCTTTGGGGATCAAGCTTGTCCCACTTAGTGATCGCCGTAATTCTTTATGTCGATCGGCAATTCCGATCGTCAGGGAATCCCTGGAATTTTTTGGACACGAATTTCGTGAATTTTCGTTTTATTTTATTGATTTGTCGTTGCAGTTCATTGGAGAATTTGAGAACACTTCGGAAAATCTTAAAGATATCTGGCTCCGGCGATTCCGCCTTGTTCACTTTCTCGCCTGCGATCAACTATAAAAGTAGCGCAAGCTCAAACCATTGAACGATCGAGGTAACCGCCTCCCATCAAGCTCCTCTAAGTGATAGGCCCCATTACCAAGAACTTTAATAATGCGGTAGGGCCCTTCCCAGTTGGGAGTAAGCTTGTTCCCCGGGGCTCCCGATCGCCACTTGAGGACCAGGTCGCCAACCTGCATATCTCGGACGCGAACCCTGCTGTTGAACTTTGCCGCCACGCGCTGCTTCATTGCTGTTTCCCGAATGTGCGCCTCGTCGCGCGTTTCCGACAAAAGGTCCAGCTCCACCGCCATGTTGGCCTGATTTTCCTCTTCAAAACCTGGTCGAGTCCGCCATGTAAAGTTGTCAATCTCCACCGGCAACATTGCATCTACCCCGTAGGTCATTCTAAAGGGGGTTTCCCTTGTAGTAGATTGCTCGGTGGTGTTGTACGACCACAGCACCGCCGGAAGTTCATCCAACCAAGCTCCCTTAGCCTCCGCGAGTCGTCGTCTTAGTCCTCGTAGGATTACCCTGTTTGCAGATTCCACCTGCCCGTTCGTCTGCGGATGCTCAACAGAGGCGAACCTCATCTGTATGCCCATTTCCTTGCAGAACTCTCTTGTTTGACAGCTTGAAAACTGGGTCCCATTGTCAGATACGATCGCCCTTGGGATCCCGAACCTGCAAACAATACGCTTCCAGTAGAAATTGACTATCTTTGCAGAAGTAATCTTGGCCAAGGGTTCCGCCTCAATCCATTTAGTGAAGTAGTCCACCGCCACCAATATAAACTTCATTTGTGCCCTGGCGGTCGGGAAAGGTCCTACTAAGTCCACACCCCACATGGCGAAAGGCCACGGGGCGCTCATCGTTACCAACTCTTTTGGCGGTGCCTTAGACAAATCCGCGAACACTTGACACTCCTTGCACTGCTTCACGAAGTCCATACAATCTTTCCTGAGGGTGGGCCAGTAAAAACCCGCCCTCAACACTTTGCAAGCCAAAGACCTTCCCCCGATGCGGCTCGCGCACACTCCTTCATGTACTTCAGACATTATCGCTTCGTACTTCTCTGGCGGTACACATTTCAACAATGGCGTCGAGAAACCACGGCGATACAAGTGTCCGTCAATGAGAGTATAGTGACTCGCCTCCCGCTGCTGCTCCTTCGTGCATTGCTCCACTTCTGCCGAGTCCCCCGCCAAGATAGATATTATGGGATCCATCCATGTTCTCCCTCTGTTCACGCAGGCCATGAGCTCGCCTTCGATGCTTGGGTACGCCAGCGTTTCCTGAATCACACTTTTGTTATTGCCGGGCTTCCGCGTGCTTGCCAGTTTGGCTAGCGCGTCCGCCCGCTGATTTTCTGCCCGAGGAACGTACTCCACCACGACCTCTTGAAAGAGTGTCATCAAATACCGTACCCGCTCAAGGTACTTGATGAGATTAGGATCTTTGACCTGGAAAGTTCCCTTCACTTGATTTTCCACCAATTGTGAGTCCGTTCTTATCAACAAACTCCTGATCTTCACTTCCCGCGCCAACTTCAATCCGGCGATGAGAGCTTCATATTCTGCTTGGTTGTTCGTTGCTTTGAACTCAAATTTCAGAGACTGCTCCAACACTAGTTCCCCTGGCCCTTCTAACGTTACTCCCGCGCCGCTGCCACTACTATTGGAGGATCCATCCACGAAGAGAGTCCACTGAGTGTCCACTCTTTCAAACCGATCTGGAGTCAACTCGACCACAAAGTCAGCTAGTGACTGCGCACCAACCGTGCCCCGCTTATCGTATTGCAAACCATACTCTGACAATTCAACCGACCAGGCGACCAATCTACCTGATAAATCCGGTTTTTGTAATACTTGTCTCAAGGGCAAATCCGTCCGCACCTTTACGGGAAAACTCTGAAAATAAGGTCTCAACCGCCGGGCGGTGACGAGGACCGCCAGCGCCGCCTTCTCAATTTTCTGATATCTGACCTCCGCGCCCTGGAGTGTGTGACTAACAAAATAAACAATTCGATGCTCGCCATCTATCTCCTGCAACATCACAGAACTCAGAGCACTATCGCTCACAGCAAAATACAAATGCAGCGGGTGTCCCTGCATTGGTTTCGACAAGATTGGCGGTGACGATAGGAGTTCCTTGAGGCGAACAAAAGCCTCCTCACACTCCGCCGTCCACTCGAATGCGACATTCTTACGAAGACACTTGAAAAAAGGAAAAGATCTGTCACCGGACTTGGGAAGAAACCGAGATAAAGCTGCTATTCGCCCCGTCAAACGTTGGACCTCTTTCACATTGGAAGGGCTTTTCATCTGCTGAATCGCCTTGCATTTTTCTGGGTTTATCTCGATTCCTCTGGATGTGATCATGAATCCCAAAAACTTGCCCCCCTGAACACCAAAAGAGCACTTCTCCGGATTGAGGCGCATACTGTGCTTCCTTATTTCGCCAAATGCTTCTTCCAGATCTTGATGATGGTCTAAACCTCGTACTGATTTAACAATCATGTCATCAACGTAAACCTCCATGTTTCTTCCCACCTGCCCAGCAAAAACCCTATCCATCAATCTTTGGTAGGTAGCCCCAGCGTTCTTTAGTCCAAACGGCATGGTGCGATAGCAATAATTGACTCTGGCAGTCATAAAAGCCGTTTTGTCCTCGTCTGCCGGGTGCATGCGGATTTGATGATAGCCAGAGTAAGCATCCATCAAGCTAAGCAGTTCGTTGCCCGAGGCACCATCAACAAGGCTATCGATGCTGGGAAGGGGATACGAATCTTTTGGACATGCTTTGTTTAAGTCTGTGTAATCTACACACATTCGCCATTTCCCGTTCGCCTTCTTCACCATTACGACGTTCGCCAACCACGTCGGATACTTCACATCCCTGATGAACTCTGCCGCCAGCAACTTGTCGACCTCCTGTTGCACCGCCTTCCCTTTGTCGCCACCCAAGCGCCTCCTAAGTTGTGAAACTGGCTTGACACTTGGATTCAATGCTAATCGATGGCATATGAAGTTTGGATCAATTCCAGGCATGTCTTTGCAGCTCCAAGCAAACAAGTCTAAGTTCTCCCCAAGCAGTTTTGTCAGGCGCGTCTCCTGCTCTTCCGTCAGTCTGGTCCCAATCTTCAAAGTGCGATCGCCAAACTTTAGCGCCTTCGTTTCCTCAATTGGCGTGGGCCTATTTACTCGCCCCTCGCCCCGGGGATCAAGATTTTCATCCGAAGCTTCGATTTCATAACATCTATGACCAACCAACGCACTCTTCTTGCCGTACAAGTTAAGGCAACTATTGTAACACTCCCTCGCCATCTTCTGGTCCACCTTCAGCTTTCCCACCTTTCCACTGCTTAGCGGATACTTGACCGCTAAGTGGGCTGTCGAAATTACAGCACAAAGGCGATTCAATGTATTTCGCCCAATGATGACATTGTAGGATGCTACCACCTGGAGAACCAGATACCTTACCTTCAAAACCCTAGCACACTCGTCTTCCCCAAATATTGTGTCTAGATCAATGTATCCCCGCACCATTACTTGCTCCCCCGCGAAACCTACCAAGGTTCCCGCGTATGGAGTTAGATCATTGTCAGTTAGTCCCAACTTGTCAAATGCATCACCATAGATAATATCAGCCGAACTACCCTGATCCAGGAGTACCCTTCTAACGTTGAAACTGTTCATCCTTAACTGCACCACAATCGGGTCGTCCTTATGAGGCTTTATCCCCTCAAAGTCCGCCATCGAGATTGTTATGTCAGGGTGTACGAATCCAAAAGCGACCTCATGAACGGAATTAACGGCACGAACATGGCGCTTACGCGCCGCATGAGTGTCGCCACCGCCGCCAAATCCCCCGGCGATGGTGTTGATGGTCCCGACGGGCGGTCCTGAGTGTTGAGCGAACGTGTCATCAGCCCCTTTTGTGGCGATAGCCGCTGATTCTTGCTTTTTCTTGCCCTTAGTGTCCGCTCGCTCCTCCTCCCGCTTGTGCGCTTTGTTTTGATCGCCACCATTGCGCCACTGGCCTTGACGATTTCCTTGATATCCCGCCCGAATCAACTTATCAATCTCCCGCTGCAAAGTCCAACAGTCATCCGTATTATGCCCGGCGGACCGGTGGAACTCGCACCACTTCTTGGGATTGGCGTCCCGTGGCTGATACTTTGGGGCCTCCGGCTCATCCACTAGATTTGCGTCGCTTGCCCCTCGGAGCATATCCGATGCATCTGTGTTCATCACCATATCAGTTTCCTCCCGCTGGCGATGAGACTTAGATTGCCAAGGCCGACGTTGTTCATAATCATCGCGCCGTGGATACAACTGTTCCTTGGTCGGTTTGAATACCGACTTTCCCTTACCTGGCCTCTGCTGTTTGCCATCCCCCTTATCTTCGCCGCTCCTATCTTTTTTCACGCGCTTGGGCGACGTGTCGCCCTTTTCCAACTTCGCGCGCTTTCTTTTGAAAGCGTCGTCCTCCTCGTCGAGAATATAAGTGCTGGCACGAGCACGCATCTCTCCCATCGAGCGCGCCGGCTTACGTGTCAATTTGCTGTTCAACCCTCCCGGCAGCAAACCGTTTTTAAATGCTAAAGCACAAGCTCGAGGCTCCTCGTCCTCTACCTTTACCGACGCCGCGCTATACCTTGCCATGTACTCTTTCAGTGACTCCCCTTCCTGCTGGCGAATATTGTATAGGTCATTGATCGTCACCGGCTGATTCTTATTTGCCGAGAATTGCACTAGAAACTTGGATGAGAAGTCTCTGAAATTTGAAATCGATCCACGCGGCAAAGTTGTGAACCACGCCATTGCCGTCGATTTGAACGTCGATGGAAACATCCTGCACTTCACCGCATCTAACGCCGCAATTATCACCATTTTCGTATTAAAGTACAGTAGATGATCTTTCGGATCGGAATCTCCGCTGTAAGAATCCAGAACTAACGTTTTCATGTTATCCGGAATCGCCACACTCTCGACATCTTCCGAGAACGGACGGAACTCAGCCACGGAATCTGCTTCTCTGCTTCCATCATCTCGCTGCTCGCGACGGTAGAAATCTAACTGAGCCTGTAGATGCTCATTCCGCTGCTGGATGTTGCCAATGCTGCGCATCAAATGGCGCCATTGCTCCTGCGTCACCACCGGTTGTTGTTCCGGAGCAGGTGAATTCCCTGGTGAGTGCTCCCGAGATCCCACCTGTGAAGGCGATGGAGGAGGTGGTGGTGATGGAGGAGGAGAGGGCGACTGTACTCCTGCCGTTCGCACCGGAGAATCCAGGTCCACACGATGAGGCCGCCGAGGCGGCGAAATCCGCTGTCGCATTGGTGAATGATGTTGCCTCCTGCGTCGAGTCTCCATCTAAACCAGAAACGATGCAAACTCGATCGGAAAACCAACACTAGTCACAGAATCAAAATCGGAAAACCAGAGAGTTGCCTAATCACAATCAGAGGTAACTTCATGCACAATCAATCCACGTGAATGGGAGTAGAAAGTTTACGGTCCCCACAGACGGCGCCAAATGTTCTGGGAATGAACATTGAGGAAAGGTATAGTACCTAAGGGTAGAGAGATTGTGCTAGAGAGAGAGAGTAAGAGAGAGAATGCTGAATTTTATGTGTTACTTCATCAAATGAGCCAAAAGTCCCTTACAATTGATAACTACCTCCTATTTATAGAGCTTGGGTACTACCTATTGGGCCAATTGGGCCTCCGAGATCAAGGCCCATCTGAAGGCCAGGGCCCCGCCTCAGGGCGGGATACATGCTGGGCGTTGCCCCTCTAGGGGCTCGCCCAGTCCAGTATTGTACTAACCATTTTGGTTTGGGACTAAATTTGAGGTTTGGGCCTTTTTCTTATTTGTCCTTTTATTTTGAGCTTTTTTTGATCTGGGTCGTGCATTGGATGTGCTTGCTTCTGCAAAGATTAAAGTAATTAGTGGGAAAGATGTTATGTTAGGTTTCTTTGCCACATTTGTATGCACTTAGGAAGGGGCAAGCAGCAGAACCTGGAAAACAATTCACTTTACATTATATTTAAATTTTTTTGAGGAAAGGAAACAGAAGGCATCAATTTATATACAGGGATGAGAAAAATTATTTTTCTGAAAGGAACTAAAAGCCTTTAAGGTCAAGTAATGCATCACCTTACAATAGTGGCATAGAATTGCACTCCTAAAGTGAGCATTTTCAAGTCTAAGAAAGATTACAGTCAGATCTAGAGTAGTCAACTGGGGCAGAAATACTTAAAAATGGGAATGTGGAATAACCAAAATTTTATAACATTGGTAAATATATCTAAGATAAGAGTCGTTCAAGAGTTATATCAACAACTATTGATGAAGAATACATTTAGTAAAAGAAAGAAAAATACCACGTATTCATTCAAAGACAGAAGCAGGTGATCAGAAAGAAGCAGCAAAATTACCCCACTAAACATCCCAAACAGCTACATAAACATTAGTGCTTGTCATCCGTAGGAATGTCTTTAGGAGGAACGTTTGTCTCCTTTATTTTCATTTTTTTTTATAATTACATTTAGGATGTGGAACTGTTGACATGTTATTTTTAAACATATATTTAACATTGAAAACAATTTTTTTTGGACTAACCGTTTTGTTGTATCTGTGTTGACGTGCTCGATCTATGGTGCTTTCTTTTCCTTTCGAATGTATTTTGGTAAATTCCTCTTTGCATTGATGCTGTTGATAGATTGATTGTATCTGTTTAAAAATTCAGCAAAATAATTAGTAATTCTTATCTCAAATGATAATATTTATATTTAAATAATTTTGTTTTCAGAGCATGATAATAAAAATAATACCTAAGTTTGCAGTTGTCTTTTCACAATTAAGAGTGAGGCCGAAAAAGTTTTGCACTCTCCCATTAGGTAAAGATATTCTTTGTGATCGCATTTCAATGTTGGCTGGAAAATCATGGAGTATGCTCTTGCCCCTTTCTGCAACTTTGTTGGTGAAATGTTTAAATTTGTATTGGAGTTAGTATCATGATATTTTTTCGTTTTTTTATAATTTGGTATGAATAAGACTGTGTTTTTTTGTCAATTGACATGTAAATAGTTGGAAAGAAAGACATAATTTACAGAAACTTAAACAAACTTGAAACAACAAAATAAATAGGTATTTTTCTTCACCATTGTACAATAGAGCTGACCTGTACTCTTACTTGGTTGCTGAGCTTTGAACTTCATGTGGGATCAAGATTTTGAGTAGTGTATGAAACTAATAATGATTTAAAAGACACCAATAAACAAATGAGTTGAAAGGTAGAATGGTCTTAATGATAATTTTTGACGAAAATAAATATTAATAATATGAAGAACTGACTTACCTGTAGCATATATGTTATAGCTGTGGAAGAAGATTTTGCCAAGAGTTTCATATGATTTCTAGAGGCTTTCTTGTCTTGTGTATACGTTGTGAGATCTTTATTTTATAGGGGCTCTATTCTGATAGGTTATGAATATGAATTTATATGAATTAATTTTGATAATAATTAGAAGAAACTGTTATGAATGTGAAAGAACATTAGAGGCTTTCTTGTCTTGACTATATGTTGTGAGATTTTTTTTATAGGGATCTATTCTGATAGATTATGACTATGAATGAGTGAATTGATTTTGGTAATAATTAGAAGAAACCGTTATGAAAATGAAAGAACATTTTGTCATTATTTTTAATTCTCATTTTTTTTATTATGTTTAGGCTAAACAATAATTAGTAACAACTTTATTAGTAATGAGTATGTCAAAGTTTTTTTAACGTTTTAGTGTTATTAATTAATATATCATTGATTGAGTGCTTATTGTATTTGAATGCGTTTTAATGCTATATTTTTCTGGAGTAACTTTAGTTTAAAAACCTTTGGATATGAGAATTTTATTCAGAATTTAGTAGAAGGGAAAGTTTTTTTTTAATATTTATTACCCAACCACATTATTGGTGCATAACTATGTTGGTTTCCAATTTATAATTTTATTTTTTAATCTCTCATGTTGTTTTTTTACTCTAATCAACAACAGTATTATGTGATCTATTGTGAGATATACAAATGAACTTAATGTTGAATTGGGGGGATTTAAGTTAACTTAATATGTGTGTTTGGTGAATTTTTACAGCTGCTTTTGTTTCGAAGCTGAATATTTCATTTCTATTTCCTGATTTTCTGATAGATCATCTTTTATGTGAGCGGTTTTCTGGGAATTTGAGATTAATAATGGATCAAAGCAATCTGTAATATTAAGCTCAAGTGATTTTGATTGAATAATGTGGATTATTAAGTTTGATTCTTTGATTTTGTATTAAGTTTAAAACTGGACATTGTGTATTCTACATGTTGGATTTATAAGTTTGAGAGAGAATATATGTATAGTAATGAGTTCTGAAGGAGTAATAAGTAGCTTTGAGTGGGAAAAATATTGTAAGAGAGTGACAATATTTAAAACTCACTTGAATATTTCATAAAATACATGAAACTTGATAATGAGAATTCCTTAGTGTGTTTGGTTTAAGAATTTGTTTTGTCTGAGTTTCATAAAATTTATTATGTAACAACATTGAGGTAGTTCACGTAGATGGACTCCTATGTCACACCTACATCTTAAAGGTGTGTGATCAACTTTAGGTAGTGCTTGATCCAGGAACCAAATGCTTTACATTGTATTATTTATGTATTGAGGATTTAATTTTGTAAGTAGGGTTTTCGATTCGGAGTCACTTAATTGTTATTTTGGTATTTAGGGAGTTCATTCAAACTTTAGTTTATTTCATTTCAGCTTAGAATTGGATTAGTTATTAGGTTTGGATTCACTTGGTCTATAAGTAGGCCTTTAGTGTATACGTTTATAGCCTGTTGATGATTCATAGATATACAGATTTGAGTTTTCCATTAAGAGATTTAGGTTTGTAATTTGGTTTTTCAATTTAAAATCATTTTATTGTTATTATCATATTTAGGATTCAATCTAATTTTAGAGCATCTCATTTCAGCCTAGATTGAGATTAGTTAGTTTTTTATTTATTAGGGGATTGAGATTAATTAGTTTTTTATTTGGACTTATTGGGTCTTTATTTGTGAAGTTGCAGAGATTCAATGCAGATCTTCTAAGCGATTGGGAATATGCTCCAAGTTGGACTTTGCAGCGTTCACTTCAGGTTGGACTTTGTTTTCTTATTTTCATTGCGCATGTGTGTCATTTATATTCTGATTTAAGTGTTATAAAAGAAGCATGAAAATTAGTAATAAGAGAAATCGTTTATTTCGTTAAACATAAACATAAAATTCTAGTACAATGATTTTATCGAAGAAATGCTTTAAAAGAAACACCTTAAAGTATTAGGTAAACTATTTTCTTCAAGAATCTAAATCTTCAAAATTCTCTTCTTCTTTTTCTGGATAACTTGGTTTTTTCTTCAAGAATCTAAATCTTCAAAACTCTCTTCTTCTTTTTCTGGATAACTTGGTTTTTTCCCTTCCCGCTGCAACCTGAATTAAATGTTGTTAAAGAAGTTAGTATTCAATATATATTTGTTAAAATTCATTAGGAAATTCTCTAATTTTACCTCAATTTTCTTCTCTTTTGTGGTGAATCTGACATGTTAATATCTGGAGATCCAATTGAGGAGTCGTTGATTTCCAATATGGTCTCTGTTACTTTGTCTGGTAAGTTAACTTCAGTTGCTTCCTTCTCAGCCTCTTTCTCAACTTCAGTTGCTTCCTTCTCAATCTGATAGAATTTTTTGGAATTATTTTACAATTTAATTGACATTGTTTAATTGTTAATTATTAGATTAAATACAAAGTAATTTTAATCACCTTCACCACTGCTTTCAAAAGTTTATTTGCTGTGAAACTTTGCCTTCCATGACTCTCAAAGTAGGTACTCATCTTTATTTGAAAAACATGTGAAGAGCCTATGGTTTTCAGGAGTTGTGGAGGTAGGTCCAAATCCCTCTTATCTCCCTATATTGTACAATCATAGATGGATAAAGATTAGAATCATAATTTTAACATAATAAGCATTTTACGTGTCTTCATTATGATTGAAAAATGGGCAAAATTAGTTTGTTCCTGACCTGTTCAAAGGCTGATAAAAGATCATGTAATTTCACATGTGCTATTTGTTCAGCAATGTCATCAAATACAACAAATATAGTTGAATTGGTAGCATCTCTGACATCAAGCTCTAATCGAAACCTAATATAAATAATATAGAACATTAATAATTTAATTTTCATTTCATTGAATATATTATATTAGAAGTATTGGTTACCTTGTTGTTGGATAGTCAACATTCTTGTGGCAGGAATCACAACTGAACTTTGTTGATGTGTTAGAGACCTTTCTTTTGCAATGAGGGCAGGAAACATAAAACCACCCGTTTTTCAGCAAGATGTCATTTATAGTTGCAGCACAACAATAGGTACCATTCTACATTTTAAATAATTAAAAGTTTCAATGATACACTCATTTCCTTTAGGAATATATTAAAGAATAACAATACTTAAATAAACTTATCTACCATATCACTCTTTGAGGTTGCAATTTCCAGAATTTCAGATATAGTCTTCTTTTTATCCATATCAAGCATTGGAGACTTTGTAATACCAGAAGTTGCAACTTTTTGGAATTCATCTGAATCTCTGTATTTATTGTATAATATATAATTGAATATATGCCACTAAATATAAATTTTAGTGTTAAATGCATGTTAAATATCACAAATTTCTTACTTGAATGATTGTATGAGCTCATTTGCTTCTGGTATGTCTATATTGACATAAATTTTTGTAGACCTTGATGTAGAAATAGAAATTTCCCCTGTATGCAAATTCATAACTTTGTTTAAACTTAACATATCTTAAACTTGAATTCATTTACATATTTCCAAATATGGTAATATAATATACCTCGAAATTCCTTGACTCTTGTTGATGTCAAAATGACAACTTTCGGTTCAGAAGCATTAGATTCACTCTCTTTCATTTTTTGCTGAAATAGTGGAACATAGTCATCCCATATTGTGACTCTGACATTTTTTCCCCTGGAAAAAAGAAAAAGTAAAATAGGTTGGAAAATAATTTTCCCCTATTGAGTATATTTTTAAGTTCATAATAGTTGTAGTTGTGACACTCAAAAGAGATTTTTTAAAGAAGGGCTTTTTTGTACCTCATATCTTTTAAATGAAGAGTCACAATATCAACTTGGCCTTGAGGAGTTGTTTTTTCTTCAATTGAACTTATATTGGTGATAACTCCAATAACATCTACCAATGAGGAGAATGATACAATTATTTTATTTGAATCAAATATGCTTACTTAATATTAAATAAAATAACTTGGTAAAAAAATTTCAAAAACTTACCTGTTAGAACATCTTTGTCATATTGATTTGGCAAATCTTCAAAGTTCACAAATTCAAAAATGTGGTGGGGAATTATGCTATCACCATTTTCAATTTCCTTCACTATAGTTGTATAATCAAATTGTAACATCAAAGGATTTTTCTCAACCACAGAAAATTTTTCTTTATTCTTTGTGACCATAAAATTTGTGATTGTGTATATTTTCCCTTCTTTTAAAATATTCTTGAATCTGGGTGCAAAATTTCTCCCTATAGTAGCATGTATGTAGTTACTCTGGAAAAAGTGTAACAATAAGAAATCAAGAGTAAGAATTAGAAATCAAGAGAAGTTTGTTTAATGATTATAAAAAGCTATTAGACAATATAAGTATCAAACATTTTCATCAATTAGAACCATATCAGTGCTAATTAAGTCCTTGTTTCTGTATATATTGAGAGTGTCCCATATTCGTGAAACTCTCACTTTAATTTTCCAATCACTTGCAGTGGAGGATAGATCACTAAGGAATGTATGTTCTTTGTTGTTGTTGATGATCTTTCTCCTGAAACAAAGAAATAATAAGAAATGAGTAATATGTAATAAGGACAATTTTTTTTTGTTGCTAATGTGATGAAAAAATGACATACTTGTTGAAATAGCTTGTGACAGTTGCCATTCTTTTCTTGTAGGATGTTGAAGTCTAAGGTATGTATGATTCGAGTGTGTTTGAGTTGTTTATATAGAGATATGCAATAGTGCATGATTTAGTGTAATTCAATTATTTCAAATTAATGTAGGTAGATGAATAGGCTCTTTGTATTGCCAAGTTTTATCAGTTTTATCAGTTTTTGCAGGGTGGTTCATTGCTTTGAAATGGGAGGTAATGGATTTGTGCAGAATTTATGAAATTGAGAGACAGTATTAATTTCAATTAACATTGTTATTGAAAAAGTGTGCTCAAAAACATTGTACACGTGATGTATATAGTATATAGAAGATTTCTTTGAGCAGCTGAAGGAAATTCCGTTGGAATAATTTCTTTAATGTCACTATGTAGTATTGTTGTCAGTTTCACATTTGTCATTTTCATTAAGTGCTGTGTAGTCAGTTTTATATTTGTCAGTTTCAGGTTGTTGTGTAACTTTCCTTGGTTACTTGTCAGCCTCATTGAGAAGCATCTGTCATCTTTGTAATTGAAGTTGGATTTGATGAAACACATACGTGTGCAAAGTGTATTGAAATCTCTATTGACCACATTGGAAACTTAAATTCTGCAGTACAGTGAATACTGACTAAAAAATGATTTCATTTAACATAAGTAACTGAAAATGGAAATTAAAATAGATTGTTAATGTGTTTAATGCAGTTTTTCAAGTGTTTAATACCTATAGCTCAAGTGAGCTTTACATATATATATAGATTGTTGATAATAATTATAAATCTTATTATTTATTAATCATAAGTTGATAAATTTAAAACAAAAATAACAAATAAAATTTATTACTATTTTTTACTTATAAAAAAATATTTATTGATAAATAATGTCGAAGAAATAGTTGAAAATTAAAAAAAAATGTCTCTATAAGATATAATTATTACTATATCGAATGTATATATTATTTGAAAAAAAATCTTTAAATACAATTTTTGATCTATTATATAGAAGTAAAAATAACTTGGGAAGCATGACAGAGAAAAATAATGACAGCAAAAGTTGAATAAACTTAAATTTACTAAATAATATTTTACGATACTAAAATTATAACTTATTATAATTTTTAAGTTAAAATTATTTCATTGTTGATAAAAGTGTATAAAAAAATATGTTATTATAACTTATATTAAAACCATATTACTTGATTTGAAATATTTCAAATTCACTTGAGGATTTTTCAAATTATTAAATTCGTTTTTAGAGATTATTTATGATTAAAAAATAGAATAAAACCTGGGGACAATATTTCCCCTAATTGAGTATCAATGTTTACAACCAGATATATATGATAAATCAGCAATTGAAACCATAATAATAAACCTAAAAACACAGAACCCAAATCAATAGAATAGGTTAAAACCAAAGTTTTTAAAATTAATTCAATGCTAATACAAAAGAAATTTAATTACACTATAATAATTTTTATATTATATCAAAAAAAGTGTAAATAAACCCGTGCAACGCACGGGTATTATTTCTAGTCTATCTATATATATTAGTAAAGCTCACTTGAGCTAAGTATTAAATACAAATATAAGAGAGTCTACATTAGTAAGAAATTGTGTTTTAATGAGAGAAGCAACAGCTTTTGAAACTGAATAAAAATCAACCCACTACTGCAAACACACATTAAATATATTAAATAATATAATTATTGATTGACCGGGCAGTTTCTATGGATGGGCAAAATGTGTTTGCCTACATGTGTTAGAAGGCATAAACTGGATACTGACTAAAAAGGAAGCTGAGAGATAAACTATAAATGAACAATGTGTTAAACGAAAAATTAATATCAAATTTTCAGTTTCACATTTCCTTGAAAACCCCACGAGCTTGCTTTCCACCAATTCATTTTCAGTTACACATTGCCTTGAAGACTCCACGAGCTTGCCTTCCACCTATTCATATTGAAATTTTTTCAGTTACACATTACCTTGAAGAAAGACCTATTCACCTTGCAGTTTTTCCCTGAAAACAAATTAAACTCATGACTATATATTCATTTTTCATATGATTAGTCACTATCATTATGATGTAAAAGTAAAACCAAACTTAATAAAAATAAATGTGAGACAATTGATTCAGGGAGGGCGGAACTGAGAAAATTAAAGTTTTAGGGCTCTTAGAATATTGCTCTCCACAATCAGTATTCTATTCATTACTCCATAACGCATCAACAACTCACCACTCAAGATATCACGCAACTGCTGCAGAGAATAGACTCAAAACAAACCATTTTCTAACAATTTCTATAACTGACAGCTTTTGTAACTGATTATATAGAAACTAAATAAAATTGTCAGTCTAAAAGTTATCCAGCCACCAACATTAAATAAATATATAAATAAAAATTCATTACATTAAACCATGCATTTATTTTGTATCTCTATATAAACAAATGACTCACACACTCAAGTTATAGATAACTTAGACTCCATCAGCCTGTGAGAAAATGACAGCGGTCACTAGCTATTTTAAAACTATTTTTTGTATTACTCATTGTTTCTTTCTTTGTGTCAGGAGAAAGATCATTAACGACAACAAAGAACTTACATTCTTCAGTGATCTATCCTCCATTGCAGATGACTAGAAAATAAAAGTGTGAGTTTCTTGGATATATGACACTCTGAATATACATAGTAAAAAAGAATTAACTATCACTAATATGGTTCTAAATCTAATTGACAAGAAAGCTTCAATTTTTTATTGTCTTTTAACATTTTACTATCACTAAACTTACTTCTCTTGAATTTCTCTATAGGGACAGTCATTGCAAGGCTCAGTGCTTGATGTGGCTTCATCAGGTAAATAACTACTCTGTAGTATATCTTATGCTTTTCTATATGAACATCTCATAAAACAAAAATCAATCTACATACTATAAAAAGAGAAATTCCCTTCCTACACAAGGTTCCTCAAATTTTACTAACACAAACATATAAATCAGAAACCAAAAACATGTTAAGCTGAAACACTCACATTCACTCCCTCCTATTCTCCTAGCTCGATACCACCACAGAATGAGCCCAGATAGTATACTTATAATTATTGAATTAGAATCATAAAATACAGTTTGAAATACACACTTTTAAAATAGAAAAGTTAAAAAGAACTCCTTCACTTCAATAGCAAGTTCTACACTTAAGGTTTAAATTACAATTTTTAGGGAAGGTTTAAATGGTTGTTTTGATACTATTATTTTACTTAATGACAATAAGAACCAACAAACAAGATATAATTCAATCGTGGAAGAAAAGGTAAACAGAGAATAGCCCACAAAGAACAAAAGACAGTGAGAAAAATACCTCCACAAATCAATGACATGGAGGTGAGAATATGGTAACACCACTACTTTAGTATACAATTATCAACTTCACGAGCCTCGCCAGAAGTCCCGCGGCGGTGGTTGTTTGTCCTGTGCACAAGTTTGACAAAAAAACCAAATTGGGTGGGACTGGGGCAGTAGTGTGGGTCGCACGTCCAACAAAAGCTGTCGGAGGCATGGTCGGTGGTTTCGTGGTCGTAAGGGAAGGAGGAGGAGGAGAAGAGGAAAGGCTAGGTGTGGTGGCTAGGGTTTTTGTTTGGGCAGAAGATGAGGAGACCAAAAATGGGATCACTCTCCCTTTACTCCTTTTTTTTAATTCAATGTGGACCTGTAAGCTTATTTTTTACTCCTATTTGTGTGGCTTCCCTTTTAAAAAAAAAATTTAGCCATACTATTAATTTATCACGGATTCATATTTTAAAATTCTTAATTTTTTTCTTCTATTTATAAAACCAAAACGTAATTTAAAAATATTTACTTTTATTATTGATCATAAATATTTGAATTATTCTTACACAAAAATATTTGACAAATATTTAGCTTTTTTTTTATTAATGATCATTTAACTTAAAATCCATTTTTACAAACTAAATAATCACAACATATTAATATATATTAAATTTATTGAATATTTACAATCATCACAAAAAATTTGTACTCTGATCTTCTTTATTTTTAAAAAAATTCCAGGGATTGTATCACTACAGTAGAACAACTCATCATATTCGATTTCGAATACCATTAAAACTTTTTGAAGATAGTACGAGCTCAATCAAGTAAAATATTTAGCTTGCTCGATTAGTGATTTAAATAGATTTGATTATTTGGGATGAGACACCTATGACTAAAAGGTTGGCATTTGAAACCATCGATAGGACACTAAAAGCCATCAACCATTCTTGGAAGAGATTTCAGACAAATACTCTTAGTACTAGAAATTAAACTCGTGCGTTGCACGTGTTTGTTTTAAGTTGTAGTTTTAAATTTGTGATATCTTTATGTTATCTAAAAGTATGATTGGTGACACTTGATCATCTGCTCAGCTTAATTCAACAAATAGATATTGCAAATTGGTGAGGAAAAATATCAACAATTAGTAGAGTAAGAGAAGACATTGTTCATGAACAAAAACACCATGCCCTATTCTACTAAAGAATACATATGATTCACTTAAACAAATTATTGAGAGCACATGTCCAAATTTACAAAACCATTATTGAGAGCAATATTCACTCCTTTGAATCACTCACGTGATTGAAGGGCCAGCAAAATAATAATTGAAAGATAGATAATGCAATTGATAATAACTGAACAAGAGTTCATGTACCCAGTGGAGTTCTTGAATTCTTTAAATTTCAATGATACGCAAACCATTGTTGCACCTCAAAGTAGGAATGTCAATTATATATGCTACTCAAGAACATCAATCCAACCCTAGGAATGTGAAATGGAAGCCAATAACAGAGTCGTAAATACTTCAGAAAACAACACTGTTACAGAAGTGCTTATACCACGAATTAGTTTTACTGCAACATTACCAAAGGGATTGAAAATAGTTATTGTTGAGTAAGATGATACATATGCATAATATACTAAAATAGATATATCAATGAACCTTTTAATGAATTTCCTCAATGTAATTACATATGATATAAATATATTTCAAATCCTCTTTCATTTGATAGCTTTCTTACATTTATATAAATTAAAATATCACAAATTTAAAATTACAACTTAAAACAAACCCGTGCGTTGCACGGGTTTAATTTCTAGTCTATATATATATGTAAAGCTCACTTGAGCTATAAGTATTAAATGCATTAATGATTAAACAATGAAGTTAAACAATTTTCTATTTAACTTTCAATATACATCCACTTATTATTAATTATGAATTAGTAATGATTAAACTTTTCAATTTCTCATATTTTAAATTAAATATTAATATTATTTAAATTTTAATTATTCATTACAAATGAGGGAAATTTTAAAGTAATAATAATAATTGAAATTGACTAACTTTACATTAATAACAATATTAGATAGTTAATATTAATCTTTTATACTTCTATTGTACCAAAAAAAAATCTTTTATACTTCTTTCTAATTGTAAAGCTTTCTAATTTGTTATATATTAAAATTAAAATTAAAACTAAAATTAATTTAATAATAATTATTCATCATAAGTTGAGGATTTTTTAAAAAACAATAAATAAAACTTATTACTATTTTTTACACTACCTACTAAAATGTAAAAGTTACTTTGAACCTTTGAATTAAAATTTTCCTTTGTATTAAATAAATTAAATTCAAACATTAAAAATGAATAAAATTGCCTAAGTCATTAGCTATTCAACTACCTACTAAAATGTACAACTCAATTGAAATTTTGGTATAAATACACCAAAAAAAAAAACCTTTGTATTATATACATTTAAACTAAACTAAAAACTTATCAATAAAATTTTCAAATCTATTAGTTGTTCAACTACCAACTAATTTTCGTGTTTGTTGTATAAGGAAGAATAGAACATGAAAAATGACTCCTGAAACATAACACTTTAGTTCTCTAAAAAATGGTGAAAAAATAAACAAACCTAGACACTCAAATAAACAAAAACTACACTTTTATTTGAGGTAAGAAAGTTGATACGAGTTAATATAATAATTTAATAAAATATTTAATTAGATATAAAATATTTCAAAAAAATATATTAGTCACAATCATTTATTTTTTAATTTAATTATCATAAAAAATTTAATTAAATAATTAAGCAGTAAAATTTTCCTACGTTTGTATTATTATAAAGGAAGCAATAAACAAATTTCTCTGTAATTAATATATTATTAATAAAATTAAATATTTTCAAAAGTAATTCAACTACCTAAATTGAATAATAATATTCATTCTTTTAGAAAATGGAAATATATTAGATAAAAAGATATCTTGAGAACACCCTCTCTCAAGTGAGGTAAACAGAAACGGAAATGAACATATATAACAAAGAAATTGAAATGAAAAGAAACAGAGCAGTCTAAAAAACATAAGAAAGCAAGCTGCCTAGAAGCTACAAAACATACAAAACCTACACCAGGAAAGCAGGAAACAAAAGTAGCTTGAAAAGAACATAAAAAAGCCACCAAGGACAAGGTGCACAAGCCAAGAGAACATAGCAAAGGAGAGCACGGAGAGACAGCCGTGAGATAGGAGTAAAGAGAATCTCCTCCAAGCAGCTGTAAACATAAAAATTGACTTGAATTTTGCATAAGGGAAAAATAACAAAAAATTAATCTTGATTAATGACAAAATAATGTTATCAATAAATAATTTAGATAAAATAGTTTAAATTTAAAAATAACGCTATAAGGTATTTACCATGAACTATAATGTATGTGTGTTTTATTTGAAGAAATAATCTCAATATAATTTTATGATCTTAATATATATTAGTAAAAACGATTTTGAGCAAGCTTAGTAGAAAAAAGTGATGACCAAAGTTGAATAAATATAAATTTATTACATAATACTTAATCTATTTAATTTATATCTTATTATAGTTGAACAAATGAAATTACTTTATTTTTCTAGATTTTAACATGTGTAAACCTGTTTGAGAAATTGTGATTGCCCTTCCCAAAAAATGACTTTATCAGTAAAAAGTATACAAAATGGTAAAACAACTTTTTTGATGGTATTAAAAACTTATTGCTTATTTTATTTTTCAAATGGATTGTATTATGTTTCACATTATTAAATAAATAAATAATTAATTTTATAAAATGATCTAATGCTGATTATTAAATATTAGTAATTAAATTTAAGTAATATTAATTATTTACAAAGAGAACTCCAATACTATTGAAAAGTCTTTTTTTTGTTTGAAATTATTGAAATATTGAACACAATTATTATTTTTATTTTAAAATAATAACTATTTTAATATTTATGTAGTAATTTAAACTACAATCATTATTATATAATGTTAAAAAAACCCGTGCAACGCACGGGTATAATACCTAGTATATATGTAAAGCTTACTTGAGCTATAAGTATTAAATGTATTAAACAATAAAGTTGAATAAATTAAATTCTATTTTCTATTCAACTTGCCAATCATTTTGTTTTTTGACTTTACACATGAAAAAGTAAAGTAACTTTTGAAAAAATATTACTTTTGAAAAAATACATATAGCCTCTACAATTGAAAAATAATAATAATAATCACACGTCAATCTTTTTTTTTGACGTTAATTACACATGTCAATTTTCATCATATAGCTTTGAGAGCTAATCTTAATCGCATGATATGATTTGATGAATGATAATTTTATAACACTGTAAATGATAACATTCTCATTGTTATTGAAAGTGCAAATTCAATTCCCTTCAACTAATGGAAGTTTGTCATTTTTTTCACCAATTCTTTTTTCCAAATTCAATTAATACTATCGGTTAATAATATGGATTAGTCTAATTTATTATGAACACATTACTCACTCATCCTCTCTCCAAAGTTAGTGAAACCTTCCATATTCTTCGACACTTAATCTTCAAGTATAAATACACATCATCTTCTTTAATTGATGAGATATGGGTGCTACATGTATTGCTTTTGTCATTTGTTTTCATATCTTGCTTCCAAACTTGCTATGATAAGGTACTATTTGGGTTTTTAATTGGCCGTAACTACTAACATAACCTTAATTTGTATTAAATTATGTAATAAAAAATTTATTTTTATTAAATATATACGATAAATATAAAGATTGAAAACCGAAGGAAATTAACTAGAGACTATTTAGCTACCTACATTAAATAATAAAATAATAAAATAAATTTTGAATTTTTTTACATTATTCCTTTATTTCAGAAAAAAAAAATCATCAACAGTAAAAAAACTACATTAAAACATGTGGAAGTACTATATATTAAATGATAAAATACAAAATATGTTAAATAATTAAGACAAAATAGTCTTTAAATAAAATGTGTCGCTATATAGGTATTTAATTTTAACTATAATATGTGTGTATTTGTTGAAAAAATTATTGAAATATAAAGTGGGAGGCATGATGCCTTATGGATTGTAGCACAGTGTAATTACCTATATGAGGAGTTGTTCTCATGATTTATTTTTTCAATAAAGTTTTGTTTCAGAAAACTTTATTAGTAGGAATTACTTGAGAAAGAATAACAAAGTAAAATAATTATGATCAAAGTTGAATAAATTTAAATTTACTAAATATTTTTGCACTAATAAAATCATGTTTTATATAATTTTAAAAGTTAAAATTATTTTATTATTGATATAAAGTATAAGAAAATGACATTATTACTTATTTATGATATTAAAAACTTACTAATTGATTTAAAAATTATTAAAATGAATAAACCTTAAAAGTATTTCAGTGCTAATTATTAAATATCAATTATTTAATTAGAGTAAAAAAAAAACTATGTAAATCCAGAGAACTCTAATTATATTCAATGAAATGTCTCACTTCCATTATTATTAATTTAATATATTTTATAATAAAAAATATTTAATATTTATATATTTATTAAAACTATAATAAATATATATATAATTTCAAAAAAAATTGTAAATTAAATTGTGCAACGCACGGGTATTATTTCTAGTTTAAAAGTATAACATAAGAAAACATTCTCTATTTAATAGCAAAAGCTCAAATTTTATGTCAATGTGCAATTTGTTTTTTTAAAAGAATGTCAATATGCAATTGAATCAAGTAATACATGTTTAATTATTTTTAAGCAACGTCGAGTAAGAGTTTTTATGTATGGAAAAATTTACTTGGACAGGTAGCTCCATGACTGTAGGATAATTGTGTTGCTATGCACAAAAGCGCAAATTTAATATTTGATTATTGTTTTAAAAATTAAAACCCATTTCACTAGAAATCGATTCCGTTTTATTTACATACAAAAATCACAAAACTATTTGGCCGAAATAATATTAAAGGTAAAAAGCATATATATATATATATGTCTGCTTTAGCACTTATTGAATTCATGCAATCCAGAAGATTGGAGTGGAATATTTGATTCTCTTGTTTATGAGATTAAAAAAAAACTTTGCTTGGGCAATGATTTCCATAGTCCTGTAGGAGTAGAAACAGTAAGAGCTGCCACATGGTCTTGTTCTTTCATTTTCATTTACTTTTTGACTTGACCAATTCAAATTCCATTCTGTTATCATATATAAGCATAAAATAAAAAGAACAAGTCAGTTCAAAAAAAAAAACCAAGTCCCTTTAATATATCATCATCATCATAGAGCTAGACAAAAAAAATCTTAGATTATTCACATACATCTTTCTCAGTTATTTCTTTCATACTCACGTACTTTGTTTGAAAGGGCAAGAAGTGGCAAGTTGCGTTCTTGCGAAAGGTGGTGTCTCAGGCAAATGTCTTTCGCACCGTTCCCTCGCGAACGACACGTTCACCTGAAGCCGGGCATATCTGGTAGTTACATTCAAATCAGTTATCTTGTTTCATTCAAATTAGTTCTTTGTTTTAGGTTCATTCGATATCTATGCAATTTTACTCACACGGTATTTGCATTTCTCTCTCTGTTCTCTCTCTATCTCTGCATTTGTTTGTGATTCTCATTGTTGATTTGTGTATTGGTGATTGGATTTACTTCTATGCATGATATCTCCGTGGTGCCAATTGGGAGGAGCTCCAATTGATCAATTTCTTGCTTGTTATGGTATGTGAGTCGTGATTGGTTTCTGAATCTTCCAAGGATTTCTGGAAATTGATCAATTTCTTGCTTATTGTGGTATGTGATTGGTGTATATAGGATTTTGCGTACTTATATAGATTAAGTTTTCAATTAACAGATAGTTTCAGAACGACTTAAACATGACCATTTGCGATTTCATTTGCTGAGCTTCAGGGTGATGAGGAACATGCATTCAGAGATGAAGACTGTTCCGGGAATGGACATTCAAGAGAGGTATAGTACCCAGAGGTAGAGGGATTGTGCTAAGAGAGAATCAGAATGAGAGAGAGTGTGCTGAATTTCGAGTGTTATTTCATCCAATGAGCCAAAAGTCCCCTACACTTGATAACTACCTCCTATTTATAGAGCTTGGGTACTACCTATTGGGCCAATTGGGCCTCCGAGGTCAAGGCCCATCTGAAGGCCAGGGCCCCGCCTCAGGGCGGGATACATGCTGGGCGTTGCCCCTCTAGGGGCTCGCCCAGTCCACTAGTCCACAAGACACCGAGCTCGAGGTACGAGAGCTAAGGGTGTCTTTTAAATGCTTTTACATATGTCTTACAGTACACCAGAATCTGCACTGCCAACATGGCTTGAGAAAAGAGAAGTAAACTATATCGCCAACATGGCGTGAGCAAAAGGAAACTTGCATTTTCAGTTACCCAGTCCACTGACTTGACGAGCAACCCGAGCTGGCAAGTCCACTAGTCCACAAGCGGCGAGAACGATTACTTCGTATTGGCGATAAGTTGGAGCAGGTGTATGATCGTTCGCCGGCGGAAAAGGTGGCAGGCATGGGTCATGTGCTGATCATTCAATCACCGACTGGCGGTAACCCCGGCGAGCGACTGAACTTTGTTGTTGGTGTCACCTGCCAGGCGATGGTGTTTGATCTTTATAATGGCGAGACTTTTCGCGCTTTCCCACAAACAATAACAATTGGGTTTGACAGCCAAAAGATGAAGGGCGAGCGCCCTTGGTCCGCAAGTCCACAAGCTCGAAGCAGGAGAGCGAAGTGTGTCTCCAAACTGTGACCGTCAATCTCTGTCCCCTTGTGATTCCCCTAGCAAGTCGCCCGTTGCCACTTTCCACTTGGTACGGCGTTCCTCGGCTGGCGGTTTCGACCAACGCGCAGGAACTATTCCCAAGTTTCTAGTTGCAATAGCTTCCCCGCCTAGAAGATCACCTAGCCACGCTACTTGGCGGGATCAACAAAGGATGTATAAAGCGTGTAGGTCGCCGACATGGCGCAAATGAAACACAAACCGCCAATAGCGCAAGGAAATACGCAAATACATGAATCTCCGATTGACGCGGGACCTAGAAAGATGGTGTACAAACGCCTACAAGATTAAGGAGTCGTGGTGGCCCGCCTTATATGACGTATCTCGCTGAATAGAAGCTGGCTCGCCTGATGACATGGTCTCCCGCCAATCTCCCCCGCATCCGCCCCTCGTAGCATCTTCATGGATCAAGTTGCTTCCTGGGCGAGCCCCCTAATATGGCGAAGGGACTCAACCAGTCCACAAGACACCGAGCTCGAAGCATGAGAGCACAATGTGTCTTCAAGCTGAAGTCGCCGCCGCATCGTCCCTAGGAGAAGATCCGCCCAGCACGCATGCTCCTTCACTCGCCATAGTCTACAAGTCCACCAGACTCTGTGTCCAAGTCATGAGGAGTAGGAGTGTCCTCACTTGCCGCATCGCCATCACCATCTTGCTTTAGCCTTATAAGAAATTAGTTTGACTTGCTCGCCACTCTCAGCGTAAGGCCGCCACCATTTTGCGGTAGGTCGCTACCCTCATTTTTGGCGGTAGGTCGCAACCCTCTTGCGGTAGGTCGCGACCCTCTTGCGGTAGGTCGCCACCATTTTGCGGTAGGTCGCTACCCTCATTTTTGGCGGTAGGTCGCGACCCTTTAGCGGTAGGTCGCCATCCTCTTGCGGTAGGTCGCGACCCTTAGCGTGAGGTCGCCACCCTTTTGGCGACTTTTGTGTGTCTAAAAACTGAGTCTTACAGGTCGCCACCCATAGCGTTTGGTCGCCACCCTTTGGCATGAGGTCACCACCCTAGCGGTAGGTCGCCACCCTTGGTGTGATCGTCCCATTTCGGGACTCAAAGTGCTTTGGGTTCCAATGGCCAGTTGGATTACCAAAGCGGTGCTCAGTAGAATGGGCAATTTGTACCCCACACATCGCCAATGAATCCGGTGGTTACGTGGGCTTTTCCGGGGCTAATTTAGTTCATCGTGAAACTTGTTTCACTTTGTAACTAAATCGCGCCATCAGGAGCTTGTCCCACCCAATAACAAACCGCTTATGGAAGAGTCTTCCAAGTTTCATAAAACTTTAATGGTGTGCCTCAATTCACCCACTCCTTCTCTTTGATCCGATTTGCTCCTCTCTGTCTGAATCAAAACCAGTGAAGACAATATAACTTCTAATATCAACTTCAAAATAAGAAAATTAGGAAATACAACTGTTCTAGGAATGGACATTGAAGAGAGGCATAGTACCTAGAGGTAGAGGGATTGTGCCAAGAGAGAGTGAGAATGAGAGAGAGTGCTGAATTTCAAGTGTTATTTCATCAAATGAGCCAAAAAAGTCCCCTCCAATTGATAACTACCTCCTATTTATAGAGCTTGGGTACTACCTATTGGGCCAATTGGGCCTCCGAGGTCAAGGCCCAACTGAAGGCCAGGGCCCCGCCTCAGGGCGGGATACATGCTGGGCGTTGCCCCTCTAGGGGCTCGCCCAGTCCACTAGTCCACAAGACACCGAGCTCGAGGTACGAGAGCTAAGGGTGTCTTTTAAATGCTGTTTGTACACCGGAATCTACACTGCCAACATGGCTTGAGAAAAGAGAAGTTAACTATACCGCCAACATGGCGTGAGCAAAAGGAAACTAGCATTTTCAGTTACCCAGTCCACTGACTTGACGAGCAAACCAAGCTGGCAAGTCCACAAGTCCGCAAGCGGCGAGAACGACTACTTTGTATTGGTGACAAGTTGGAGCAGGTGTATGATCTCTCGCCGGCGGGAAAGGTGGCAGGCATGGGTCATGTGCCGATCATTCAATCATTGACTGGCGGTGACCCCGATGAGCGACCGAACTTCGTTGTTGGTGTCAATCGTCAGGCGATGGCGTTTGATCCTTATAGTGGCGAGGCTTTTCGCGCCTTCCCTTATTTTAAAACCCTTTCAAATTTCTATCTGCCTCACGTGGCTGCCCCACGTGATGTGTTGGTTACATCAATTTCCCTCTTTCTCCGGAACCGTCACTTCACCTTTCATAACCGTCCCATCGTGCGCAGTAACTCCCCTTTGCACGCGACCCACCTCCCCAAAACCACCATGACTTCCAACCTTCCACACGCGTCCAACACGCGTCACCCTTCCAGCTTCTCCCCTTCTCCTATAAAAACCCTTCTTCCCCACTGTCATCCCTTTCCAAGACCCCTCTTCACTTCCCTAATCGCTTACCAAACTCCTTCTGCCCACTTCCGCTCCGGAGCCGTCGCTTATCACCCTTTCCGCTACCCACTCTTCACATCCTACTCCGGTGAGTCCCACTGTCCTTATCTTTACATCGCACACATACTGATCTTTTCTTTTCTTTCACTTCACTGCCTTCTAAAAATGGCTTCAAACCCTACCTCCCCTAATCACTCTTCTTCCTCCTCCGAAAGCGACCCTGACTCCACCGCTGCCGGCGGCCTCCGTTTAGAGGTTCCGGAGATCCCAGCTCACCGACTACAAACCTACGCCACTCTGCCCCTTCCAGTCCAAGTAGCCCCCAAACACGAGGCTATAGATCAACCTTCCATCTTCCAAGATAGCGATCCCATTGTGCAATTCGTGAACTCCCTGGGTGGCTTGTCCAATGACGATGAGTTTAACGCCAAACTCAGGATCTGGGTTTGCAGTCCCGGGGATCGCCCCTGGCTTCACAAGCCAGACGGCGACGTAAAGAGATCCCATTTTTTCTTTGCGTACGAATACATGTTTAGCGAGCTTGGAATCAGGCTTCTTTTCTCGCCCTTTGTCCAAACTGTCCTCCGCGACATCAACGCGGCTCCCTGTCAACTCCACCCTAACGCCTGGGCCTTCATTCGATGTTTTGAAATCCTAAGCGCCGCTGTCGGCATCGCCCCATCCCCCACCAGTTTCTTCTACCTTTACGACGTCGACCCCAAGTCCATCAAAAACAAAGGATGGATTTCCTTGAAGGCCCGAGCCGGCCGGAAGTGTTTGCATCCCCACAAAAGTAACGCGAAGTCCTCTTTCGCACGAAAGTACTTCCGTGTGGCGGTTCATCCCGCCTACCCAGAAGCATTCACCCTCAGAGACGGGACCGCCCTCTTTCCCCTTTACTGGACAGAGAAGCCCAACGGGATCACCGATCCTTCAGAGGATTCCTTGTCCGCCAACGATAAAGCCTTTCTTAATCTCCTTGCCCCACTTCCCATCCTTGACTGCACAACAGTCCTTGAGGGTGCTGACCTCTCAAGAACTCCCAAATACTTAGGTTGCCCATAGCTCACTTTTATTACTGACATTTCCTTTCTCGACTCCTATGTTATCACTGATCGTTTTTTTTTTATTGTTACAGAAGATATGAATTTCACGAACGCCGAGCTCCTGAAGGCCCGCGAGAGGAGAATGGCTCGCTTTTCCCCAAAATTCAACACTGAGGGCGACGCGAAAAAACGGGGTGGTGCTGAGAACCAAGCCGAGAGCACCAAAGCTCCCAAGAGGAGAAGATTGACCAAAGCCTCCTCCAACGCCGGCACATCCAACCCTGGCGCTCAGCCCACCACTGCTGTTGCGCCTAAAGGCAAAAATGTCGCTGAAGCCTCTGTCGCCGCAGCTACCGAGCCAACCGCCGTACCAGCTTCTTCTCCTGCCTCCGCCGGTGCGACCGCTGCTGCTGCCGCTGAGTCCTCTATTGGCGCCACAGTCGCCTCCGCCGGCGTTAACGCCACAAAAGCTGCTGCATCTTCCGACACTCCTATTGGAGATAAGGAAAAAGAAAATGAAACCCCAAAGTCTCCTCCTCGCCAAGATGCGCCTCCTAGCCCGCCCTCAACACATGATGCGGGCTCCATGCCTTCCCCGCCTCATCAAGGGGAAAAATCCTGTCCTGGCGCTGCCACTACCTCTGAAGCAGCTCAAATTGAACAAGCCCCTGCTCCTGAGGTCGGTTCTTCAAGCTACTATAATATGCTCCCCAACGCCATTGAACCCTCAGAATTCTTACTTGCTGGTCTCAACCGTGACGTTATAGAAAAAGAAATTTTGAGTCAGGGCCTGAATGTCACCAAGGAGGAGACTCTTGCTTGCCTCCTACGCGCTGGGTGCATCTTTGCTCACACGTTTGAGAAGTTCAATGCCGCCAACGTTGAAGCTGAGCGGTTGAAGGCCGAAAGTGCTAAGCATCAAGAAGCCGCCGCTGCTTGGGAAAAACGTTTCGACAAACTGGCGACGCAGGCAGGAAAAGACAAAGTCTATGCCGACAAGATGATTGGCACGGCGGGGATTAAAATCGGCGAGCTGGAGGATCAGCTGGCGCTGATGAAGGAAGAAGCAGATGAGCTTGATGCAAGCCTTCAAGCTTGCAAGAAGGAAAAAGAGCAAGCTGAGAAGGACTTGATCGCCCGAGGCGAGGCGCTGATTGCTAAGGAGTCAGAGCTTGCCATACTGTGCGCTGAGCTGGAGTTAGTGAAAAAGGCGTTGGCAGAGCAAGAGAAAAAGTCTGCGGAGTCCTTGGCCTTGGCGAAATCTGACATGGAGGCGGTGATGCAGGCTACGTCCGAGGAGATCAAGAAAGCGACCGAAACTCATGCCGAGGCCCTCGCCACGAAAGATGCTGAAATTGCTTCCCAACTAGCAAAGATCAAAAGTCTAGAGGACGAGCTGGCGACGGAGAAGGCCAAAGCCATTGAGGCGAGGGAACAAGCCGCTGACATCGCCCTTGACAACCGCGAGCGCGGTTTCTACCTCGCCAAAGACCAGGCCCAACATTTGTACCCGAACTTTGACTTTAGCGCCAAGGGAGTAATGAAAGAGATAACCGCCGCAGGACTGGTTGGTCCCGACGATCCTCCCCTGATTGACCAAAACCTCTGGACAGCGACTGAAGAAGAAGAGGAAGAAGAAGAACAGGAGAAAGAAAACAATGAATAATGTAATTTTTAACATTACTTTTATCTTTTACTGTCACCTTGTAGTGTACTTTTCCGCCATTCGTCTATGTTTAAGCAACCTTTCGCCATAGCTTTTTATATCGCCGTTGGATATGTTGTAAGTCATATTGGAATGCTTTCGCCGTACACTACTCGCCTCGCCTTCCCTCCTATTCATTCGCCGACCTTATATCTTGCGCTATTTTTCACGCGTCATATGATTGAATTACGCCTAACGATTTCGTGCGTTAATTTTAACTAGGACTTGTTGCTTGGTATTCCACCACCAAGACTTTAGACGTTTTTTCCCTAATAGGAAGAAACGGCCTCCATTCTCGAGGACTTCGCCCGGGGCTTTGCCCGCTCGGGGCTTACAATGCTTGGATCCCAATGGCCATTTGGGGGTCCCAAGACTTTTGCCTAGTTAACGGCGCTCGTCGTATTCTGGCGAGACTTACCCAGCACATCGTTTACGGGACCGGCGATCACGTCAGACTTTCCGGAGGGTGATTCCCAGGCGTCAAAGGCCATTTGTGGAATCGCCACAACCTTCAGGGTTCCAGCAAGCCCCTTTGGGGATCAAGCTTGTCCCACTTAGTGATCGCCGTAATTCTTTATGTCGATCGGCAATTCCGATCGTCAGGGAATCCCTGGAATTTTTTGGACACGAATTTCGTGAATTTTCGTCTTATTTTATTGATTTGTCGTTGCAGTACACTGGACAATTTGAAAACACTTCGGAAAATCTTAAAGATATCTGGCTCCGGCGATTCCGACTTGTTCACTTTCTCGCCTGCAATCAACTATAAAAGTAGCGCAAGCTCAAACCATTGAACGATCGAGGTAACCGCCTCCCATCAAGCTCTTCTAAGTGATAGGCCCCATTACCAAGAACTTTAATAATGCGGTAGGGCCCTTCCCAGTTGGGAGTAAGCTTGTTCCCCGGGGCTCCCGATCGCCACTTGAGGACCAGGTCGCCAACCTGCATATCTCGGACGCGAACCCTGCTGTTGAACTTTGCCGCCACGCGCTGCTTCATCGCTGTTTCCCGAATGTGCGCCTCGTCGCGCGTTTCCGACAAAAGGTCCAGCTCCACCGCCATGTTGGCCTCATTTTCCTCTTCAAAACCTGGTCGAGTCCGCCATGTAAAGTTGTCAATCTCCACCGGCAACATGGCATCTACCCCATTGGTCATTCTAAAGGGGGTTTCCCTTGTAGTAGATTGCTCGGTGGTGTTGTACGACCACAGCACCGCCGGAAGTTCATCCAACCAAGCTCCCTTAGCCTCCGCGAGCCGTCGTCTTAGTCCTCGTAGGATTACCCTGTTTGCAGATTCCACCTGCCCGTTCGTCTGCGGATGCTCAACAGAGGCGAACCTCATCTGTATGCCCATTTCCTTGCAGAACTCCCTTGTTTGACTGCTTGAAAACTGGGTCCCATTGTCAGATACGATCGCCCTTGGGATCCCGAACCTGCAAACAATACGCTTCCAGTAGAAATTGACTATCTTTGCAGAAGTAATCTTGGCCAAGGGTTCAGCCTCAATCCACTTAGTGAAGTAGTCCACCGCCACCAATATAAACTTCATTTGTGCCCTGGCGGTCGGGAAAGGTCCAACTAAGTCCACACCCCACATGGCGAAAGGCCACGGGGCGCTCATCGTTACCAACTCCTTTGGCGGTGCCTTAGACAAATCCGCGAACACTTGACACTCCTTGCACTGCTTCACGAAGTCCATACAATCTTTCCTGAGGGTGGGCCAGTAAAAACCCGCCCTCAACACTTTGCAAGCCAAAGACCTTCCCCCGATGTGGCTCGCGCACACTCCTTCATGTACTTCAGACATTATCGCTTCGTACTTCTCTGGCGATACACATTTCAACAATGGCGTCGAGAAACCACGGCGATACAAGTGTCCGTCAATGAGAGTATAGTGACTCGCCTCCCGCTGCTGCTCCTTCGTGCATTGCTCCACTTCTGCCGGGTCCCCCGCCAAGATAGATATTATGGGATCCATCCATGTTCTCCCTCTGTTTACGCAGGACATGAGCTCGCCTTCGATGCTTGGGTACGCCAGCGTTTCCTGAATCACACTTTTGTTATTGCCGGGCTTCCGCGTGCTCGCCAGTTTGGCTAGCGCGTCCGCCCGCTGATTTTCTGCCCGAGGAACGTACTCCACCACGACCTCTTGAAAGAGTGTCATCAAATACCGTACCCGCTCAAGGTACTTGATCAGATTAGGATCTTTGACCTGGAAAGTTCCCTTCACTTGATTCTCCACCAATTGTGAGTCCGTTCTTATCAACAAACTCCTGATCTTCACTTCCCGTGCCAACTTCAATCCGGCGATGAGAGCTTCATATTCTGCTTGGTTGTTCGTTGCTTTGAACTCGAATTTCAGGGATTGCTCCAACACTAGTTCCCCCGGCCCTTCTAACGTTACTCCCGCGCCGCTGCCACTACTATTGGAGGATCCATCCACGAAGAGAGTCCACTGAGTGTCCACTCTTTCAAACCGATCTGGAGTCAACTCGACCACAAAGTCAGCTAGTGACTGCGCACCTACCGTGCCCCGCTTATCGTATTGCAAACCATACTCTGACAATTCAACCGACCAGGCGACCAATCTACCTGATAAATCCGGTTTTTGTAATACTTGCCTCAAGGGCAAATCCGTCCGCACCTTCACGGGAAAACTCTGAAAATAAGGTCTCAACCGCCGGGCGGTGACGAGGACCGCCAGCGCCGCCTTCTCAATTTTCTGATATCTGACCTCCGCGCCCTGGAGTGTGTGACTAACAAAATAAACAATTCGATGCTCGCCATCTATCTCCTGCAACATCACGGAACTCAGAGCACTATCGCTCACAGCAAAATACAAATGCAGCGGGTGTCCCTGTATTGGTTTCGACAAGATCGGCGGTGACGATAGGAGTTCCTTGAGGCGAACGAAAGCTTCCTCACACTCCGCCGTCCACTCGAATACGACATTCTTGCGAAGACACTTGAAAAAAGGAAAAGATCTGTCACCAGACTTGGGAAGAAACCGAGATAAAGCTGCTATTCGCCCCGTCAAACGTTGGACCTCTTTCACATTGGAAGGGCTTTTCATCTGCTGAATCGCCTTGCATTTTTCTGGGTTTATCTCGATTCCTCTGGATGTGATCATGAATCCCAAAAACTTGCCCCCCTGAACACCAAAAGAGCATTTCTCCGGATTGAGGCGCATACTGTGCTTCCTTATTTCGCCAAATGCTTCCTCCAGATCTTGATGATGGTCTAAACCTCGTACTGATTTAACAATCATGTCATCAACGTAAACCTCCATGTTTCTTCCCACCTGCCTAGCAAAAACCCTATCCATCAATCTTTGGTAGGTAGCCCCAGCGTTCTTTAATCCAAACGGCATGGTGCGATAGCAATAATTGACTCTGGCAGTCATAAAAGCCGTTTTGTCCTCGTCTGCCGGGTGCATGCGGATTTGATGATAGCCAGAATAAGCATCCATCAAGCTAAGCAGTTCGTTGCCCGAGGCACCATCAACAAGGCTATCGATGCTGGGAAGGGGATACGAATCTTTTGGACATGCTTTGTTTAAGTCTGTGTAATCTACACACATTTGCCATTTCCCGTTCGCCTTCTTCACCATTACGACGTTTGCCAACCACGTCGGATACTTCACTTCCCTGATGAACTCTGCCGCCAACAACTTGTCGACCTCCTGTTGCACCGCCTTTCCTTTGTCGCCACCCAAGCGCCTCCTAAGTTGTGAAACTGGCTTGACACTTGGATTCAATGCTAACCGATGGCATATGAAATTTGGATCAATTCCAGGCATGTCTTTGCAGCTCCAAGCAAACAAGTCTAAGTTCTCCCCAAGCAGTTTTGTCAGGCGCGTCTCCTGCTCTTCCGTCAGTCTGGTCCCAATCTTCAAAGTGCGATCGCCAAACTTTAGCGCCTTCGTTTCCTCAATTGGCGTGGGCCTATTTACTCGCCCCTCGCCCCGGGGATCAAGATTTTCATCCGAAGCTTCGATTTCATAACATCTATGACCAACCAACGCACTCTTCTTGCCATACAAGTTAAGGCAATTATTGTAACACTCCCTCGCCATCTTCTGGTCCACTTTCAGCTTTCCCACCTTTCCACTGCTTAGCGGATACTTGACCGCCAAGTGGGCTGTCGAAATTACAGCACAAAGGCGATTCAACGTATTTCGCCCAATGATGACATTGTAGGATGCTACCACCTGGAGAACCAGATACCTTACCTTCAAAACCCTAGCACACTCGTCTTCCCCAAATATTGTGTCTAGATCAATGTATCCCCGCACCATTACTTGCTCCCCCGCGAAACCTACCAAGGTTCCCGCGTATGGAGTTAGATCATTGTCAGTTAGTCCCAACTTGTCAAATGCATCACCATAGATAATATCAGCCGAACTACCCTGATCCAGGAGTACCCTTCTAATGTTGAAACTGTTCATCCTTAACTGCACCACAATCGGGTCGTCCTTATGAGGCTTTATCCCCTCAAAGTCCGCCATCGAGATTGTTATGTCAGGGTGTACGAATCCAAAAGCGACCTCATGAACGGAATTTACGGCACGAACATGGCCTTTACGCGCCGCGTGAGTGTCGCCACCGCCGCCAAATCCCCCGGCGATGGTGTTGATGGTCCCGACGGGCGGTCCTGAGTGTCGAGCGAACGTGTCATCAGCCCCTTTTGTGGCGATAGCCGCTGATTCTTGCTTTTTCTTGCCCTTAGTGTCCGCTCGCTCCTCCTCCCGCTTGTGCGCTTTGTTTTGATCGCCTCCATTGCGCCACTGGCCTTGACGATTTCCTTGATATCCCGCCCGAATCAACTTGTCAATCTCCCGCTGCAAAGTCCAACAGTCATCCGTATCATGCCCGGCGGACCGGTGGAACTCGCACCACTTCTTGGGATTGGCGTCCCGTGGCTGATACTTTGGGGCCTCCGGCTCATCCACTAGATTTGCGTCGCTTGCCCCTCGGAGCGTATCCGATACATCTGTGTTCATCACCATATCAGTTTCCTCACGCTGGCGATGAGACTTAGATTGCCAAGGCCGACGTTGTTCATAATCATCGCGCCGTGGATACAACTGTTCCTTGGTCGGTTTGAATACCGACTTCCCCTTACCCGGCCTCTGCTGTTTGCCTTCCCCCTTATCTTCGCCGCTCCTATCTTTTTTCACGCGCTTGGGCGACGTGTCGCCCTTTTCCAACTTCGCGCGCTTTCTTTTGAAAGCGTCGTCCTCCTCGTCGAGAATATAAGTGCTGGCACGAGCACGCATCTCTCCCATCGAGCGCGCCGGCTTACGTGTCAATTTGCTGTTCAACCCTCCCGGCAGCAAACCGTTTTTAAATGCTAAAGCACAAGCTCGAGGCTCCTCGTCCTCTACCTTTGCCGACGCCGCGCTATACCTTGCCATGTACTCTTTCAGTGACTCCCCTTCCTGCTGGCGAATATTGTATAGGTCATTGATTGTCACCGGCTGATTCTTATTTGACGAGAATTGCACTAGAAACTTGGATGAGAAGTCTCTGAAATTTGAAATCGATCCACGCGGCAAAGTTGTGAACCACGCCATCGCCGTCGATTTGAACGTCGATGGAAACATCCTGCACTTCACCGCATCTGACGCCGCAATTATCACCATCTTCGTATTAAAATACAGAAGATGATCTTTCGGATCGGAATCTCCGCTGTAAGAATCCAGAACTAACGTTTTCATGTTATCCGGAATCGCCACATTCTCAACATCTTCCGAGAACGGACGGAACTCAGCCACGGAGTCTGCTTCTCTGCTTCCATCATCTCGCTGCTCGCGACGGTAGAAATCTAACTGAGCCTGTAGATGCTCATTCCGCTGCTGGATGTTGCCAATACTGCGCATCAAATGGCGCCATTGCTCCTGTGTCACCGCCGGCTGTTGTTCCGGAGCAGGTGAATTCTCTGGTGAGCGCTCCAGAGATCCCACCTGTGAAGGCGATGGAGGAGGTGGTGGTGATGGAAGAGGAGAAGGAGACTGTACTCCTGTCGTTCGTACCGGAGAATCCAGGTCCACACGATGAGGCCGCCGAGGCGGCGAAATCCGCTGTCGCATTGGTGAATGATGCTGCCTCCTGCGTCGAGTCTCCATCCAAACCAGAAACGATGCAAACTCGATCGGAGAACCAACACTAGTCACAGAATTAAAATCAGAAAACTAGAGAATTGCCTAATCACAATCAGAGGTAACTTCATGCACAATCAATCCACGTGAATGGGAGGGGTTCATTCCCCACAGACGGCGCCAAATGTTCTAGGAATGGACATTGAAGAGAGGCATAGTACCTAGAGGTAGAGGGATTGTGCCAAGAGAGAGTGAGAATGAGAGAGAGTGCTGAATTTCAAGTGTTATTTCATCAAATGAGCCAAAAAAGTCCCCTCCAATTGATAACTACCTCCTATTTATAGAGCTTGGGTACTACCTATTGGGCCAATTGGGCCTCCGAGGTCAAGGTCCAACTGAAGGCCAGGGCCCCGCCTCAGGGCGGGATACATGCTGGGCGTTGCCCCTCTAGGGGCTCGCCCAGTCCAACAACAACTGAGAAGGGAATCAAATGAAAGATGGAGGAAAAGTTTGAAGGAATTGGAAAATTTGTTGCCAGCGATCTTAACCATAGCAACGCTTTACTCGCCAAACTTCCACGGCCAAAACAAAACGTGCCCGCCAGAATTCCGCCGCCAGCGACGTTCTCCCGCCGCCGAACTCCATCGCCAACAACACTTGCTCGCCGCCTAACCTCAAAACGTGCTCGCCAAGCCAACGTGATCGCTAGAATTCCAACGCCTCATAAAAAAAACGTCTCGGGATTGGCTCTGCTCTTCATGTATTGTGCTCTGGACAGATTCCTCGCCTTCGTTCTTTTCTTCGTCATTACCAATCTGCTCTCCCTCGCCTACATGCTTCCTCGATCTGAAGCTTCACCTCTGTTGACGCTCTTCATTGTCGGTCTGAACCGTGTTGCTCCGATCTGCCATCGCTGGATGCGCCTTGAAGAATCTCGATCTGTCATTCTCTCGTGAACGCACCTTGTTCTTTCCCCTCCGCCTTGCCACCGATCTGAAACTCCTCCTTTTATCGCTGCTTGGGCGACGTGTCGCCCTTTTCCAACTTCGCGCGCTTTCTTTTGAAAGCGTCGTCCTCCTCATCAAGAATATAAGTGCTGGCGCGAGCACGCATCTCCTCCATCGAACGCGCCGGCTTACGTGTCAATTTGCTGTTCAACCCTCCCGGTAGCAAACCGTTTTTAAATGCTAAAGCACAAGCTCGAGGCTCCTCGTCCTCAACCTTGACCGCCGCTGCGCTGTACCTTGCCATGTACCCTTTCAGTGATTCTCCTTCTTGCTGGCGAATATTATATAGGTCGTTGATCGTCACCGGCTGATTCTTATTCGCCGAGAATTGCACTAGAAACTTGGATGAGAAGTCTCTGAAATTTGAAATCGATCCGCGCGGCAAAGTTGTGAACCACGCCATCGCCGTCGATTTGAACGTCGATGGAAACATCCTGCACTTCACCGCATCTGACGCCGCAATTATCACCATCTTCGTATTAAAATACAGAAGATGATCCTTCGGATCGGAATCTCCGCTGTAAGAATCCAGAACTAACGTTTTCATGTTATCCAGAATCGCCACACTCTCGACATCTTCCGAGAACGGACGGAACTCAGCCACGGAATCTGCTTCTCTGCTTCCATCACCTCGCTGCTCGCGGCGGTAGAAATCTAACTGAGCCTGTAGATGCTCATTCCGCTGCTGGATGTTGCCAATGCTGCGCACCAAATGGCGCCATTGCTCCTGCGTCACCGCCGGTTGTTGTTCCGGAGCAGGTGAATTCTCTGGTGAGCGCTCCAGAGATCCCACCTGTGAAGGCGATGGAGGAGGTGGTGGTACAGGAGGTGATGGAGGAGGAGAAGGCGATTGTACTCCTGTCGTTCGTACCGGAGAATCCAGGACCACACGATGAGGCCGCCGAGGCGGCGAAATCCGCTGTCGCATTGGTGAATGATGTTGCCTCCTGCGTCGAGTCTCCATCCAAACCAGAAACGATGCAAACTCGATCGGAAAACCAATCACTAATCACAGAATCAAAATCAGAAAACCAGAGAATTGCCTAATCACAATCAGAGGTAACTTCATGCACAATCAATCCACGTGGTCGTGGGTTCGTTTCCCACAGACGGCGCCAAATGTTCCGGGAATGGACATTCAAGAGAGGTATAGTACCCAGAGGTAGAGGGATTGTGCTAAGAGAGAATCAGAATGAGAGAGAGTGTGCTGAATTTCGAGTGTTATTTCATCCAATGAGCCAAAAGTCCCCTACACTTGATAACTACCTCCTATTTATAGAGCTTGGGTACTACCTATTGGGCCAATTGGGCCTCCGAGGTCAAGGCCCATCTGAAGGCCAGGGCCCCGCCTCAAGGCGGGATACATGCTGGGCGTTGCCCCTCTAGGGGCTCGCCCAGTCCAAAGACGTTCAAGGGAGAAATGTTCTGACAAATTTCTGGGTATGATAGGTTTCTAAGGCTTCTTTTGATCACTATATTTGTCTTAAATTATTCTTATCAAATCTCATGTGGATGTGAATACCACTGATAATTACATATTGAGGATGTTCTGCATTGGATTTTCCAAGAGGAGAACTTACATATTGTGTACTGACCTTTAAATTGAAATATGCTTAGTGCAAAATGTAATGGGTTTGGTTTGATGTTTGTTTCAGTTTTCATTTACCTTGAGATAAATTTAAAGTCATTCTTCCCTTTCTTAAGCAAAAATCTCTTCTATTTTTTGACTTCTCTACCTGTGAAGGTCGTGATAATTTTGATTGTAACAGTTCTAGCTAATGTCCTTGGTTTCTATACTAATGGTTAAAACACTGCATGTAAAATATGTTAGTGGAGACAATTGCATTACAGTGAACAATCTATCCTGAGGATGTATATGAAAGAGCTTGACCAATTGTGTAGCCTTGATGATGAGTATGTGTCATTGGCTACGGACCATCTAAATGATGATGACGATGATGTAAATCTATGTTGTGGTCAGTAATACTACTATTATCATTGCTGCTAAGAAAGATCCGAATAAGGTCTGTTGTTGTCTCTGCTACAACATAGAAATTATACTCTTGCAATAGCCTAATTCTCAGTGTTTTTGCTTTGTTTATGCAGTCATGGAAAAGGTCAAGTGTTTCCAAAGTCTGACAAAAATCAGCGTTGAACCACAATGTGGAGCATATCCTACAGCACATATAGAGCCTACACCATCAGTTGAAGTTTCTTCGCAATAGGTAAAAGTGTTACGCTTTCATTATCTTTAAATAATTAGCATGTTGATGCAATAGGTGTAAATAATTAGAAAACGAAAGTGTTAAGTTCAAATAATTAGAAAATGAAAGGTGAATTCATTTAAAAAACTGTAAACAAGCTAATCTAAGCTTGTTTGCCACAACCACAAAGTGTGAAGTATGCCCTTACTGTGCAATTAGGGAAACTCTCATCTCCTTACTCTTATTTTTCTTTTTTCTTTTTTCTTTTTAAATTTTCAAAGCAATTGTTCCTTATAATAAAACAATCTATTAATCTGGCATTTTCATTTTTTTTTTCTTCATTTTGTATCATTACTTTTTTGATTCAGTGTCAACCTTTGGAGCCGTGCTTGACATGATAACAGACAGGTCATTCTCTCTTTACTCTATGTATGCATGCAAGCCAAAGGAATGTGCTGATTATTGCTGTTTTAACTTCTTTATATTGTTTCACAAGTGTACAAGTATGATATTTCTCCTTTCCAGCGGTTCATCAGTTGTTATAATTTTTAACTTCTTGGATTGAGAGTTGTGTATGAGTTATTTTGGATTGAAAGTTGTCCATGGGTTTGTTTCTTTATTTGAACTGTTTTGTTGTTTTGGATATTGCAACTTTAAGTTTCTCTCTATGGATGTTTAGATTATGAGGTTAAAAATGTCCCAAGAATAAACTCTAGTAGCCAAGGGAGATTTAAAGCGGTAAATAATCTCTTGCATTTAAGGGAGGTTGAAAACTCCTGTTAAAAAAAGCTTGCGGATAAGGGAGGTTTAAAACCGCCGCTAAAAACCGCCGCTAAATGCATCTGCAGGTACCAGGATTTGCTGAAAAACGCCGCTAATAATTTGTGGCGAGTGTAACTTCGGGATTTTTCAAAACCCCGCTAAGTAACTCGCGGGGGTTGAAAACCCCCACTAAATACAAAAAAAACCCCACTAAATAACGTTTTTTTTTGTAGTGCTTCACCATCTTTGAATGCATGGAATATGAAACTCGAGTCTAGCAAGGTAGCTAATAAGCAATTAATACTTGAAATTGATCATGTTAAAGTATCTCAAATGAATATTAATTTATATACAATCGTCGAAGTTGTGGGTTTGAAAAGTATACACACGCAAACTCACACATTAAAATATTGTTTCTTTTTAAATCCCACAATAAAATATTGTTATTTTTTTAGTTTGTGTATTAGATGTCTCAGATTAGTTAGAAATATGGTCAAATAAGTATTTATAAGGAGTAGAGAAACCCTCAACTTTTAAACTAGCTTTTGGGTTAAGTTAGACCTCTCTAATTCTAATATGATACGTACCAGAGCTTATCCTAGATCTATTAGAAACCTCCTATATTTGGGTCACTCATTGATGTTTATTCCACGCTCCAAAAGTCCAGCTCTTAGCGTGAAAGATATGACTAAATAAATGTTTATAAGGGTAGAGCAAAACATTCTCGAGAATGTGAGGCGAAAAATGTAACATTCTCAAATTTGGTACAAGTTTTAAATTTTTTATTTCGGAAATGAATTCTCATGTATGTAAATTAAACATGACTTTGTAAATTTTATTCTCATCTCAAATAAGAGAAATCTTACATTCACATGAGAATGTGAGTTAATATTTATTATAGATATTTTCACTAACCCTTCCTTCCACAATATATTTTCTATTTTAATATTTTTAATTAGATAATTTTTAAAAACATTCAGAGGAATAATATTTATTTATGTTACAATTCATAGGAATAATATATGGGAGTTGTTATTCGGACCCCCTCGACATCTATTAGTACCCTGTTAAATTCGTAAAATCTAAAAAGGCCCTTTATAAAAAAAATTCGCTCACACTTTGAAAGTGCGACCAAAATGCACTTTGAAAGTGCGTCATCACGCACTTTAAAGTGCGTGTTGGTCGCACTTTCAAAGTGCATGTGAGCGGAACGCACACATTTCTTTCTTTTTTTTCGTGTTTAATTTTTGAAAGGAATATGAGACTGTCACTTCTTGCTTAAGGTAATAGGATCATTCGGAGCTCAAATATACAGTCAGAATCTCCAAATTCCTACACCTTCTAGTAGTCGCTTTACAATCAAGAGCGGTGCGATTTGGAAAATTGGGCAATTTTTTGTCTAGGATGCGAAGTCGACCAACTACAAAGTTGAAGAGAAAAATAAGGGTATTGGACCTTAGCACCTTCTTTGAAGGTCCTAAGGTTTATGTAATTTAGCCAAATTCCTTCATCTGGTATTTTATTTTGAATTTCAAATTTTTTTTATTCAACCATAAATCTCCAAATATTCTATCTTGATTTACTGTGGCAGCCTCAAATTTGCAGCAATCCGCGTTCGTTTACTTCGCACTGTAGAAGTGCGTTAGCTACGCACTTTTAGAGTGCGTGCACTTTTAAAGTGTGTGAGTGACGCACTTCTAAAGTGCGTTTAGTTGCAGAAATAAATTAAAAACGACAGAAACAACTCCCCTAAAGTTGGAAAATTTCAAAAACAACAGAAGATGGAGGTTGTGGTGGTGGTGGCAGCGGTTGTGGGTGGAAGAAAAAAGAAAGAGGTAAGGAGAGGGGAGAGAGAATGTGAGGATGGGGGGTGAGGACTTTTTTATATTTTTTTCATTAAGGGTATTTTAGTATTTTTATATTTTATACTTTAAAGGGCGTCCAAATAGATGTGGGGGGTAGGGGTCTGAATAACAACTCTCATAATATATAGAAACCAACAATTTATCATTTTATGCGGGAATGTTTTTGTTGGTAATTAAATTCCTTGAGAACATTATTCTTGGGAATATTTTGTAAAATTTATAACAAACGTCACCTTATCCATCAATCATGTATCACCTTAACGAGGCATTCCTTGAGAACATTATTCTTGAGAAGACACCGATTTGATGGGTCAAGGAGGGGTTCTGCGTGATGCTTATGGGAAGTGGTTGCTGGGATTTACGGGTAACATGCTTCACGACTGCGCTTTTGTTGCAGAAGAAATGGCACTGCGTGATAGGCTTCAGTTGGCACGAGGAAGCTGGTTTGTGAGACAGATTGCAGAGTTCTAGTTGACACCTTGAGGGAACCCGGTCTCATTGCACATCATGCTCAAGCGGGGCTTTTGCATGGGATCCGTGAGCTTTTGGATCGGCGGTGGCGAGTGGAGCTGTCTTGGGTGCACCGTGATGAAAATGTCAATGCAGATTGGCTAGCTAAGAGGGGTAGTCATCATCAGAATCCAAGATTCATTTTGGTGCACTCTCCTCCTCCAGAGCTGGAAGTTATCCTTTTGAAGGATACGTTTAGCATTAGTTTAGTTTTATCTCTTGTTCTTTTCTGATGTATAAAAAAAAAAACGAGGCATTCCTCCTAAGGATTTCAACCTCTCAAATGGGGATTTTTGGTTCTTGACTTTGAGGGTGGTCTTTGTTTCATGAGAACTTTGTACTCATCTTGCTTTTTCATATCAATAATATAATTTTTGCTGTAAAAAAAATGTATTTCGTAACAGAAACATCTTTGATTATTTTTAAAATATTGAAATAAAAACAATTCTTTTAATATAATTATTTTAATCTGAAAATCTAAAATTTTGAAAATTTTAAGGTGTAAATATATGAGGAATGTTGTGGATACATCCTCTAATTAATTCATTTTTTAATTACTGATTAGATATGTTGCATGAATTTTTAAGGACAATTAATAGACATACGTAGTTTTTAACCTATATTAATATTTGTGGCAGTTAAAATTAAATTATTATTAATGTGTATGTTTATTGAATGTCGGTAAAAATTATATGTTTATCTAACAGTTCTGCTTTCTTATTTATTAATTAAAATTCATGTGTGACACATGGTATGTGACTTAACTAATTTTATAGTATAAGAAAACATTTGCTTATAGGTTTAATTTCATATCTGTATAAGGGCAATCTTTTTATGAGTTGGTGGAAGTATGGATTTCTGTTTTGCAGGTTTATGGTTGTGTACTCTTTCTCCTTTCTAGGTTTTTTCCATTGAGTTTTTCCTATGAAGGTTTTAACGAGGCACGTTCATAAACTTGATGCCATACTTTGCCTGTTTTTTTTTTTTGACTTACTCATGAGATGGGTGTTCTCATGAATTGTTTCTTTCAATATATTATTTCTGTTAAAAAAAAACATTTGCTTATAAAAAAATATAAGAGAACATTTTCTATTAAAGACTTAAGTGCTACCTGTTTAACTATTTTTTAGTACGGGAAAAAAAATTTCTTGGAGAGGCAGCTCCATGACCATCGAGGATAATTGTGTTGCATAAACCAAAGCACAAATTTAATGTTTAATTATAGATTTAAAAATTGGCTTAATTGCAACTTTGGTCCCCGACGTTTATCAATGTCACGATTTTGGTCCCCCACCTAATTTAATTACATGGATGGTCCCCGACGTTGTAGGTCGTGTGCAACGTTAGTCCTACCGCTTATTTCTTAATGGAGGAGACTTACGTGGACGTCTTGTTGGAGAGAAAAAGGAGGTATGAGGAGAGAGGGAAGCACGTGAGTATCACGTGAACTCACGTGAACCTTATATGAACCCATTATACCCAAATCTGAAACCCTAGGGGATCTAAATCGTGTTACCTTCTTCGTTCTAGGGAGGTCAGGGATTTGGGTATAATGGGTTCAGATAAGGGTCACGTGATACTCACGTGCTTCCCTCTCTCCTCATACCTCCTTTCTCTCTCCAATTGGACGTCCACGTAAGCCTCCTCCATTAAGAAATAAACGGTATGACTAACGTTGCACACGACCTACAACGTTGGGGACCATCCATGTAATTAAATTAGGTGGGGGACCAAAATCGTGGTATTGGTAAACGTCGGGGATCAAAGTTGCAATTAAGCCTTAAAAATTTAAACCCACGTTCACTAGATATCGATTCCGTTTTACACACAAAAATTCAGAAAACTATTTGGCCGAAAATATATTATAAGTCAAAGCATATTTATTTCTACTTCAGCACGTATTGAGTTCATGAAATCGATCAAGAAGTTTGGAGTGGAATATTTGACAATATTGATTCTCTTGTTTATGAGATTAAAAAATATGCTTTGCTTGGGCGGCAATGATTTCCATAGTCCTATAGGAGTAGAAACAGTAGTATAAGAGTAGCCATATATATGTTCTAGTTCTTTCACTTTCATTTACTTTTTGACTTGACCAATTCAAACTAACTCCAATTATAAAATAAGCAAGTCCCTTTAGTATATCATCATCATAGAGACAAAAAATTCATAACTTATTCACATACATACATACATCTTTCTCAGTATTATTTTCATACTCTAGGTTTTTTTTTTATAAGCCATGAAAAATATATTGAATAGAAGTAAAGGGGTACTTCAACCCAATACAAGTAGAAAGAAAAAAAATTACATAAGCAATAAGCAGTAGAAATACAGTAGATTAACCCCCAAACAACTTCTAGACTAAACCCGCTACCCATAGGAGAAAGATAGAAGAAATTTGCCTCGTTAAAACCTTTCTAGGAAAAACCCCATTGGGAAAACCTAGACAAGGAAAAAGAGTACAAAGATCTAATATCCAAGACTAATCTCCAAGGGGCCTAAAAATACAAAGTCATATGATCATACAACCAGCCCAAATTACCATAAACCAGTGATGATCAAAAAACCCCACTCTAACTAAACTTGCCAAATACAAAAGCAATCAAGCAAGCCCCTCTGTATGAATAATCTTCGTATGCCACTCAGCTAAGGAAATCATGACACATTGCAGCAAAATTCCAAATGGTAGTATAAAAACAAATAGCTCCACAAAGAATGAAAGAAGTTCCACGCCAAAGTACTGAGAGGATCACCAAGCTAGCTGCCCCCACGAAGAGTAAATTAACAATACCAGTAACATCCCTCCTTGCAATAAACATGACCTGAAAGAAGAGTTGAACACAGAAAACAACAGACCGAAAAAAAAAACCCAATTATAGCATCTCCAAACATACTCTTGGGTTTTCAATCCACTCATAAACTGACACCCCAAATGATGAATTGTTCGCCTTGAGCCACAACCAGGTTCTGAATTGAATACTGTCTAGGATTCTTGCGGTGTCTACTGAAACCCCTCTAAAAACCACACCATTTCTTAAATTCCAAATGACACCAACAGTGGCTACCCAAATAAGTGAGGCAGCCTTACTTCCTCTACCATTAATACCCGGAATCACATGATGTAGAAAGTGTTGACTTACAGAATTAGTGAGAACCATTGACATGCCCAACCACTTATAAACTTGCATCCAAATCCTCCAAGATATATTGCAAGACAGAAATAAATGAGCAATAGATTCCTCACTGTCAGCACACAAGACACAGGCTGTATTCAATCCTCCTGGTAAAGCGTTACGCCTTGCTAGCTCCACCTTGGTTGGAATCCTGTTATTCAAAATCTTCCATGAAAGAGCCAGCGCATTGGAAGGAGCTTTTGTTGCCCACAGTTTGGTAAACACCCTTTCGTCCACTGCTAAGGATTCGACCCTGCCCTGCAAAAATTCATATGCAGAACATACAGAATAAATTCCAGAACCATCCTTAGTCCAACACCACTCATCACATCTCACAGTTGCAGGAGAAAAGCACGAAATCAGCTGCAAAAGTTCATTAACACTTTCTAATTGTCTCAGCCAATTAAACTCCCAAAGCCAAACACCTTCCCTCCACCTCCCCAATTTTCATACTCTACGTACTATGCTTGAAAGCGCAAAAAGTGGCAAGTTGCGGTTCTTCCGAAGGTGGTGTCTCAGGTAATATATATCCTTGTTGCAATATAAAGTTGGTGTTTCAATTCATTACAGGTAAAATTTGGAGATTATATGCCATTTTTCTTAGTCTACCAAATATTTATTCAAAATTACTCGGCTTTTGTCTTTATACTCTTGTTTCAGATCAGAGGAAAATAAATATTAAATTTTTGTCGGTCAATGAATTACTTGAGCAGTTGATATAACTCGATAAAGTCAAGTTCTTCATGTCCTGTGGTCTTAAACACAGTCCCTGCTAAACATATACATAAATAGGAATTCAGAATAAAAATATATAATAGTCTATGATAAATCCAAACCCAAAATACAAGGTTAGATCAATAGAAATTGACGAGTTCTTTTGACATATTCTAAAAACGTGAATGCTTTTTTATTTTATTTTAAATGCATTTTAGTCCTTTTACATTACCTTTAATTCCATTACTTTTAATTGCTCACACTTTTATCTTTGGATGATTTTAATTCTCTTACTTTCAATTGCTCAAATTTAACCCTTGTATTTTTTTTTAATATTGCAAACAAATACCTCTATTATCAATAGTCTAGTATATTTTTTAAGCCTTTTTTTTTATGAAACTATCAAGGCTAATACATGTCGCAGTTGTTGTATTAAATAATTTAAAAATAATTACATTTGAAAATTGAAAAAGTGTCTTGAACAATTCCTACTATGATAATATCCCTGTAATTCCTGCTTGTGTATAAATTAGTGTGAGCCTGAAAGTTTTGTAATCAAACTCCTTCGTCAGCGTCTACATTGTATAGATCTACAATAATTTTTTGTTTGTTTATCTCTTCTGAGTATTTAGTAGTTTTGACTTTTGAAAAGGGTGTGGAAATTTCTACATAATATTTATTATCTAGGAGTCTAGGATTAGCTGATGTATTAATGTAGTAAGAAGTATTTCATGAAAGGGTGGGGATGTTTTGGGCACATTCGCACTACAAAGGAACTTCAAAGGCAATATCTAACGAAGACAAAGTAATCTCTTCCAATGTTCATGGTAATTTTCCTTTCATCTTCCAATCCAAGATGGATGGGAAAATTAGGTTAACAAGGGATGTAATTGTCAAGTAACCAATTATCTCAAAAGCTTAAGTTGTTGGGTAAGAGCTAAATAAATCGTTTTATATTATATTCCAACACGTCCTCTCACGCAAGAGCCCTTTAGGCTTGAAGCATGGATAAATGCACATCCCCACCTACCATGTGCTTAAATTCCACTTTTTTTTTAAAGCGAGGGAGTAAGGATCAAATTCTAGACCGTTAAGTCATAGAGACAATAATACCATGTCAAGCAACTAATTATCTCAAAAACTTAAGTTGTTGGGTAAGGACTAAATGAATAATTTTATATTATAGTCAAACAATATTAATGTTGGAAAACAAAAAGTCCCGCATTAACAAGCTTTGGAAAGTCTCCAAAAGTTAGCTCAAGTGGTAAGAGTTAGATGATATAAGAATTTGAGATGGTGAAGGGTCCAGGGTTCGAACCCTAAGATGACTAATTTACTAACAATTACTAACAACTAACATTTGCCTATAAAATAATTAAAAAAAAAAAAGCTTTGAAAACACATGACTTCCACTTAAGTTAGGTTATGTCCACCACAGGAAATAGGTTTTATACATAACTTGATCGAAGAATTGATTTTGAGACCGAAATAGAACCTCTAAACTTTGATTTTGAAAGTGTACAATTCAAAAAGATTAATCTCATACCTGTAATAAATATATTCTGTTTGTAAAATGAATAGATTTTCAATATCCTTACTTGAATAATTCAAATATGAAAGCTTTACAATCTTCTACCACAACTGAGTAGAACTATCATTAGCTTGATGTTACAGACTTACAGTTATAGATGTCTATGTCTCTTTGGAGTTAATGTTATATCTGTTTATATATAGAGGCAGCTTCTGGAGTAATCATTTACACGACATTCATTTCTCTGTCTTGACAATTAGCATCACCCTGTTGTACAGTATCACCATAATCTGGACTTAAGTCTCCATGAAAGGCAAAGTTTGATTCAGATTGACTAGATGGACTAGGTGGGCAATGTGTACTTGGGGAGGTCTCAACTGCACCTATGTTATGAATAGGACTACTAGTTTCACTTTTCTTGAATGTGTGACATTCCAAGTCTCTTTGGTCAAATATCCTAACCAAGATACCAATACGTCTCCATATTGAAGTACTAGGATCATAGTGTAACCAGATATGTCTGTGCTGATATAGGAATGTCACTGCAAAGATTAGGAGTGCTAATAGAGACGCAATCCCTGCAACAAGAAACAAACCCCAGAAGCTTTCAAGGCCAAGACTGTAAACCGAGGAAATTTCTGTAGTGGAATCTAGACAAGTGCTTTTCTTGAACCATGCATTCTCAATTGTTTTCATTTTGTCACCCTGAGTGACATTCAAGATTGCTCTTGAAATGTCGGCTACAAGAGGGGAGCCTTTTGGGAACACCTGCAAATTCACCCCCACAACAGTTAGCACATGTTTGGATCAACGTTGTCACAATTTATTCTAGATAAAATTGATCTTTGGTAAAATTGATTATGTTAAAAGCGAGCTGAATGTAAGGATTTATGTTGAGATACATTTATGAAAAATGTGACTTTTGTTAGGTAATGTTGTGAAATCCAGTTCAAAATCTCATGAAGTTTAAATACATCTCTGCAGCTTCTATGGAGAATTGATTTTGGGACTAAAGTCAATTCTTCAAGAATACTCTCAAACATCTATAATGTCATCCAATATGCATTGATTATGAGGTTCTCCAACTGGAAACCAAACACACACTTTACTCAATAGGGGAAAACATAACATGAGGGATGAAACAGAAAGAAACCACCCAACTCACATAGCCAAAGCCTCCAGTTTTAAATCTTGGTTCAACTGTGGTATATTTGGAGCAGCAACTTTTTCCAAGAAAGTACTTAACGTAGGGAACTTCATCAAACGCAGCAGAAATGCCACCATTTGCACTTCCTTTTATGAAAAGCTCATTGCATTCTTCTGGGGATTTATAAGTTTTGAGCTGGTCATCTTGGAATCCCAAACCCTTTAAGATTCCATAAACAAATGAACCTTCCAAATAGCCAACATTCATCCTATTCTTTAGTAGTTGATGGACATCAGTAATAGTTGGGCGTAGTTGTTCAACTGTTAAGAGGGAAGTGAGGCTTGCAGTGTAACTTTGAACCAGAATTAGAACCACAAAAACCCACACAGTCACCACAAATCTAGCCAAGTTGCTCACCACTTTCTCCCCTGTGAAAAATGAGAATGTTAAGTATTACACTATCTTATATTTCCAACCACCCCCTCACGTAAAAAGGCATTGGGCTTACAGACAGGTCAATGGGCAACATAGTTACTATGTACTAAAATTCAACTTTTTTTTAGAATAATGTGGATAACAAGGGTTGAACTCTAAATCATTTGGCTGTAGAGACTCTAACAACACTTCATGACAGGCACTAACACCTATACATGATGGTAATTGATGAGAGATACTTACGATGGGAAAACACCATTATTGAGAAGGAAAACCATAAGCTTGTGCCGATCTGGTAGGAGGGAGGCCCCCTGAAACTATTGTTTATTCGGTGTTCAAGGACCCAAACCACAAACCCTATGAATACGAATGAACAAGCAGTTGTTACCCAAAGATCCCACGTCAGAGGCTTCAGAAAGGCCCAAGCATTCTTCTTTCTGTTATCTTTCACTGGAACAACCATTGTCACACCAGATTCTGTATATGGCATTGTGAAATCGACATAGTTGGACCGGTTTGCAATGATCGTGGTATCCCCCACCACTGCATCATAATTCTATCAAACAGAAACCACTTTAATTTTATAATCATTTCAATTCATTGGAGAGTAAGAAATGCATATCATGGATGCATAAGAAAATTCCTAAATTCATTTTATCATTTCGAAAACAGATAAGAAGGTTACTAAGAAAAAGGTATATAAGAGAAGGAAAATTACCCCATAATAAACTTGGCTGATCAACTCATCATATGTTCCTGCCATCTCACCATCCGACTTTTCAAATGGAATAAATTCATAAGGTAAGGCAAAAGGCAATGCTTCTAGCACGGCTTTGAACACATCAATGCAGAAGCCAGTTACTACTGTTGAATTGGTACTTGTGTCATGTTTTATTTTCACAAATTCAGTGTAACTATCTCCCGTTTTCACTGGAACTCCTATCCTCAACTTCCTCCCACTGGTAGGAATTTCCCAACCTTTTGGAACAGAGTAAGTATCCCCTGGCCATATAATAGTACCAAGATTTCTCTTAGAAGTAGAATATATGCTTGGTAATGCTCCCTTTGTGTCCATGTTTCTTGCTATCCCCTTCTGGGGTGTCCAAAATCCCACCCTCCTTTCCCCCTCACCAATCACATTAACTATCTCAAGTGTTGATGCTTGTAGTTCTCCACCAACAACATTGAAATCACCACTGAGACCTCTGAATCTAGTGTTCGACAGAGCCTCACGTAGCTTCTCACCACTTCGCGCGACACCAATCTCTTCAAGATCGTGCAGATTTCTTGAAGTGTTGCTATAGCCAAAGTTGGCGGCACCAACCTTCTCAACAGCCATAGCCAATGCTGTGGCAGCATCATATGCCCACATTCCAAAAACATTCAAATTCGCATCAACAAGTGTTGGATTATCCAAAAGGAACCGTCTTTTCCACCGAGCTTTAAAACCATCAAGCTCCTTGGTCTTTGGGACATATGTTCGAACACCTAGCACTCCTTCCATAGATTCTACCACAGAAGAGTTCAGAGAGTTTAACAAATTTGCAATGCCATCAGTCACAATCCAAACATAGCCTTGTTCCATCATTCCAATGCTCTTCGCAATGGCAAAGAGGCGAGAGCCAAGGCGCGGTGACATGTGAACAACAAAGACTCTAGTTGGCATGGTCCTCAACTTGTAGAGCTCTTGAGTGATGACTTCATCAGTGGCTGAAGGAGAAATGGCACTGCAATAGGGAACTCTGATATAGGCTTGTTGCAGAGAAATGGTTAAGGCAGGGATGAGTCCTTCACCAAAGCTGTTGTCAACATAAATGGGCACCACTTGTTTCCAACCAAAAGCTTGAACCATGGAGGTTATGGCATTCACTTGAGCTGTGTCTTTCTGTGCAATTTGGAAAAAATAAGGACTTTTGAGCAATACTAAAGAGGGGCTTGTTGCTGAGAAGGTTATGATGGTAACGTGAGCTTTGTCTCCTAAACGGATCATGAAATTTGCTTCCATTGTTGTTACAGGACCAAGGATAGCTTGCACTTGCTCATTTTGTATGAGCTCCAAAGCTGTTGTTTGTCATAAAAACATCAAGATCAATTGACTATAGTCTTCTTGGAATCATGACAGAGGGAAAATTAATTGCAGTCGTTATGCTTATTATTGGAATAAAACTTACATGCAGTTTATTACATAAGAGGAGTGCTAGCAACATTCTCTCATACACTCTCCTCTTATTCATTTCTTGATGTTCGTGTGACAATGATTTTCCTTAATAAATTAAGAAAATTGCGAAAAAAAATTGCTAGTTCGTGTGGCAATGATTTTTTTTACTGCAAGTGCGCGCGGTATGCATTTTTTCACCATTTCTTAATTGCTAGTTGGATTTTTGATTAGGCAACAACATGAAAAGTACCAAACAACACTTAGTTTCATCCTTTTTATTGTTTGAATTTTTTTATTAATAGTAATTAATAATACTATATGGATTTTATTTTTATTTTCATTTTTAAGAATTTGTATGAAAAATAGTAAAGTAAAAAATAGCTTAACTATTTCTTACACGAAATTTTATAAAAATGATATAAATTTAAAAATAAATCACCAATTTTGCAATTAATTACCTATAAAAAAGTATTTTAAAATGTAAACAAATGATGGATTAATATCTTTAAACTATAAACAAATGATTTACTCCAAAACTTTTGGATGCAAGTAGATTAAAATCTTGTCACTTTCCCTTTCTCCACAACAAATGTACATAATAAAAGATAACAATATATATATATATATATATAGTAGTACTTTTTGTATATTAATCAACAATATTGTATTTAAATAATAAAAACAATGATTGAAAAATATAGAAATAAGTTTTGTCAAAGAAAGGAGGTGACCTTATCTGCTTGTGGACCTGGGCAACAATAATATAAAAGGGTGGTCCTTATAAAAGATAAAATCACTTTAATTTTCTTTTTTATCATGTAAGGGACTTTGTTTTCTTTATATTAAAACATATTGATTTTTTGCCATTTTTATTTATATCTATTCAAATTTCAAAAAAAAATTATATCTATTCACATTTGTCGAATTTTATTTACGATTCTTGAATTTCTTAATTCAAGACATTTCATTCTGTCTTCTCAAAAACACTATCTTTTTCATATTTTTTTCTCATACTTTTTTATGCATCGGAAAGATAAATTGTACCTCCAAGATTGATTTTTAGACCTCCCCCACCCAACTTATATGTCTCATTAGTATCTTTCTCATATTGTAATACATTTAGTTATATTATTAAATATTTCTTTAATCAATACTAATTATATTTTTAATAATCAAATTAAATCAATAACGTTCAAAAAAATAATTAATCAATAACATATTTATAATTAATTATTTTTACCAATTAGCTTGTTAAAATTCATAAATTAGCTTAAAAAAATTTGTTCCCCAATGGGACCGCCAACTATGACTAATTTTCCAAAGTTCAGAGGTTTAATTAAATGAACACAAATCTCTCAACAAAATATTCTCTATGCATATTGTTGGAAAATAGAACTTAGACTATATACTTGAGAAGCTTGGCTATAGTAAGCATGTGTATACCCTTTGTGTTAGTTCCGTCATTTTTTATGATCTTTCAAGTTTGATTTGAATAAAGATCCTTATTCTATTTTCAAGAAAAGAAAGTCAAAGCTTAATTACATGCATATATATCACGTAATTTGACTATGAACAAAAGTACAAAATGGCATAAGGGAAAAAGAGTGGAGGACAGTAGTGCCAGTAGTGCAGTCAGCTAAGAAGTAAAGAACAACAATATCTCTTCCTTTCACCATTTTGCTACACGTTAAAGAAAGGTAGTTGGGAGAGATAACTGGACATTGATGGCTCTATGCATGGGAAACTTCTGGGGTACTGCTGCTGACATCTTATTCAACGGGTAATAGTGCTGTTTTACATCATTTTTGTTGTTTACATTTTTTTTATTGGGCTAATATAAAGCATTTAATTATTTCGATATGTATCACCTAACTTAATTTCAATGTGATCTAAGTTTAGTAATTAGAAGATAAAAGGTTTTAAAGCACTTTTCGACTCTCACAAATTCCTATTGTGCGAATGAAGTCTTTAAACTTGAAAAATAGCATCTTTAGTACCCAACGTTACGCTCCGTCAACATTTTTTTGTTCTTCTGTCAATTTCTAACATTTTTGTCTGATGTGATACATTTTAAATGACATAGAAGCTTATTAGGATCACTCTTAGTCCCCCCAAATTCCTATTATGCAGACGAAGTCTTTAAACTTTAAATATACCGGAAACTTCATCATTTTCATCTCTTTCTTCAAACATTATTCATCATCATCTATTTCATTACTATCCAGAAAAAACTCATAATATAGTTCCAATGAGAAATATTGGAAAGAAAACTCTCTAATGGATTCCTTCTCCCTTCCCTTTATCTGCTCACCATTCACGTGCCTCTAAAAAAATCCAGAAATTGCATGTGGGTGGTTTACTTTCATGAGATTACAAATCTGGACTAAAAAGCACAAATCTGGTTTTGATAAAGCCTTGATTTTTTAATGTTATAATGATTTTGGCCTTTTGGGTATGTGAAGGAGGGAGGGGATAATGATTTTTGGTTGTTTTGATTTTCTAGGCTTGAGTATGAACATTGTTTTTGAATTCTTAGACTTTTTTATGGAAATGAATGAATGAATGAAGATGAAGATGAAGAACTTGACGAAGATGAAGAATATTTCTGGATTTTTTATTTTTTAATTAACCTTTTGACTTAATTGCATTTTTTGTTTCTAAATTCTTTGGATGGAAAATAGAAGATGGACCAAGAATATCGACCGGGGTCTAAGAATTTTGTTTTTAAAGTTTAAGACTCTTGCTTGGACAATAGAAATTAGTGGGAACCAAAAATGTTTTTAGGCCTAGATGAAATTAAAACTCAAAGGTTTGAACTATTCTTCCATCAAGATTCCAGTCCCATTATTGTCCTATTAATGAGTTCTTGTTGACTTCCCAAAAACCTTATAACTTATTCACAGAAACAGGGTATTCACAAACAGTACTAGCTATACATAGGGAGTACAGAGGAAGAGGAAGGAACCTTGTGCAGCAGCAGTAACAACATCCCCATGAGAATCCCTGAAGCTGAATTGGATCCTAGTGTTGTAATGAGAATGAGAATGATAGAAATCTGAGAGGGACATGTTGATGCAACTCAACCCCATCTTCCCAACCATTCCTGTAAGATCAATTACACCTCCAACTTTCACCACTGTAGTCTCGTTTCTTTGTGCCATGCCCATGTTCATGATGAAACTTAGAGACCAAGAATAAAAGATTATCAGAAAGTAAACAAATTTAGTGGGATGTTGATGATTCTTCACCATCTTTGAATATAAAACTGGAGTCTAGCTAGGTAGCTACGCAATGCTTGATGATATTCATGTAATCATGTTAGATCGAAAGTATTTCAGAAGAATCTTGGAGCATCATATATATATAATGGTCGATGTTGTTGTGGGTTTGAAAAGTATACACACGCAAACGAACACATTAAAATATTGTTTTTTTTCAATCACACAATAAAATATTGTTATTTTTCTAGTTTGTAGACTAAAATATTTGCTTGTCAATAAAGTTTCTGTGCTCAGTTAGAACTTCACGGGTGCTTTTCTGTTATTGTAAAATATTGAAAAAATTAATTAAGGTGTAAATATAAGGGAAATGTTGTGGATACATCCTCTAATTAACACATTTTCTTATGAGTGATATATACGTGGGAATGCACTTTTTAAGGGGAATATAATGTCGGTCAAAATTTAAGTTTATCTAATATTTTCCGTTTTATTCTTAATTATGAAACTCACGTATAATTTGTGAAATTGTATGTGTCACTTAGCTAATTTAAGGACCCGTTTGGTGGACAGGATAGGATAGGATAGGATAGGACAGGATAATAATCATATCCTGTTGTTATCTGTTGTTTGTTGTGCCAGCAGGATAGGATAACACTATCCTGTCTCCTATCCTATCCTGTCAATCATGTGTAAAAGTTATCCTGAGGGGGGAGCTAGGATAGAACAGGATAGGATACCAGTTATATATTTTCTTTCAGTATCCTAACTCCAAATTAATTTATTTTAATATTATATTATTTATAATTTATAATAATATTAATTAATAAATATAAAAATATTAATTTAACTAAAATAAATAATAAATAAAATTATTATTCATAAATAGTAAAATAGACTACTCACTTACAAATATTGATTTATTAATAATAATAGACTAATTTAATATTTTCATTCATATTATTTAAAAATTATTTATCTACTTATATAATAATTTAAAAATAAAGTATTTTTGAAATAATAATATTTTTAATTTAGTTAATTTTTATTGTTTATCATGTGTCACAACTAAGTGGAAACCATTGATTACAAATATTGATTTTTAATAGTAATAGATTAATTTTCTATTTTCATCTCCTATTATTTAAAACTATTTATCTACTTATATAATAATTTATAATTTAAATATAAAGTGCTTTTGAAATAATAATATTCTTAATTTAGTTAACTTTTTTTGTTAATTATCACGTGTCACAACTAAGTGAAAACCAATTGATTAACTGCATAATTTTATTTAAAATATAGGCTATCTTCAAAACAATAAAATAAGCTAATTAATAAAATTTAAATTAATTTTATATATTTTAAAATATAGACTTATTCATGTAAATGTAAAGAAATTAAATTTAATAGAATGATCAATTCTAAATGTATTTTTTATTCAAATATAAAATCTGATACATTTTTCCTTATCATATCCTATCCTTATCATGTGCACCTCAAACACAGGATATGATAAGAGTTTATCCTGCTCTTATCCTATCATGTTGCTATCATGTTCACATATCATATCCTATCCTGACCCCAAACGGGCCCTTAACATTCACCTCACCTAGTTGCGAGGGCAATTTACAACAATTTTTTTTTGTAAAAAGTAAAACTTATGGTTTTAAGTTGAAATTGGGCTAAAGACAGCCTGTTTGAATATAGAGAGGCCCAATTATTCAGCATGTATAGGCAAACAAACAGGGAAAGAGGGTTATATGATATCCCTTATTCCGGATTAGGGTTAATCTTCAACATTGCGCAGAGTCATCACCAGTCACCCCATTACAGCAATCGGTAAAAAGCTTCAAACTTTTTTCACCCCTTTACTTCCAAACGTGAAAAACCTCCAAACTTTCTTCACCATTGTGCTTTAGAACATGAATTGAATTGTCTTGTTTGGTAATGAATTCACATGTTCCTGTCACACAGACAGAGCAAAACAGCATACAACATTGGTGTTAACTGTTAAGATTCTTGTCAAGGCACAATGAGTAACCAAAATGGTTCAAGCAATGACCGGTCAAGGATGCATTGGACTCCATTGATGGAGCGTTACTTCATTGATCTAATGTTGGAGCATTTGCAGAGAGGAAACATGGTTGGCCACACTTTCAACAAGGATGCTTGGACAGACATGCTCACCATGTTCAATGCCAAGTTTGGTTCACAGTGTGATAAGGATGTCTTGAAAGCTCGTTATACTAATCTGTGGAAGCAGTTCAATGATGTCAAGAACATTCTATCTCACTTTGGTTTTTCTTGGGATGCTGTGCATCAAAGGGTTGTGGCTGATGATTTTGTTTGGGAGGATTATATCAAGGCTCACCCTGATGCACGGTGCTTTAGGACTAAACCAGTGCTTAACTTTGATGATTTGTGCATGATATATGCTCACACCTTTGCTGGTGGAAGATATAGTTTATCAAGCCATGATGTAAGCCTTGATGATCAAATGCCAGGACTGCATTTGCCCTCAGGTGAGTGTTACTTTCAGACCTTCAATGTTCCCATATAACATGCATTACAGTAGAAACTAAATTACGGTCTTGTTTGGAAGAGCTTATTTTAACTTATTTTGTAGTATAAATGCTTATGCAAGTGTTTAAATAACTCATGAGTCATGACCTCTATATAAGCTGTTTTGATCTTATTCTCATAGCTACTCAGTTTAGCTTATGCATGCTTCTCAACATACCTACAGGCTAGAACATATTTGAGCTTATTTCAATAAGCTTATCAAATTAGCTTATGAATAAGAGCTTATCCGGTAAGCACTTATTGCCATTAGTGCTTAATTATGTTGTTTACCCAATTTCACCCATATAGTTTTCCTTAATTGACAATTGTTTTGGTGGTTATTGCAACTCATGCAATAAACTTATGGTAATGGGAGCTTATCTTAATTATGTATTCTGCAACTTGTAGGTGATGGAACAGGAAGCTCTGCTGTATCAAGTAATGAGCTGCTCAAGACAGATTGGACTGCTTCAATGGACCAATTTTTCGTTGAGCTTTTGCTTGATCAGTTGGGCAGGGGCAATCAAGTCAATAATTCATTCAATAAAAAGGCTTGGACAGATATGCTAGCCATGTTCAATGCTAAATTTGGATCTCAACATGGTAAAAGGATTTTAAAGAATCGATTCAAGAAACTGCTGAAATGTTACCGTGACATGACAAAACTTCTAAAACAAGGCTTTTTGTGGAATGAACAACAGCAGATGCTTGTCGCTGATGATGATGTCTGGGATGCTTATATCAAGGTATATGCCCAAGAAGGCTGGTATGTGAGAGGGGGGGTGTGTAGAGGAGTATATACATGCTTCCTGGCGCTGACTGTCTTAAAATTCTTGTAGGCACATCCACATGCACGTACATATAGATTGAAAACATTGCCAAACTATCATGATTTAGAATTATTATTCAGAAATGTGTGTGGAGATGAGATCAGTAATTTGCATCAGGAGAAAAATCATGAAGCTGTCATATCCGAAACAAAGAGGGGTGAGTAGCAACTAAAAGCATTCTCTTAGCTAATTCAAGTCATTGCGTTACTATCTTGCATTTATTTAAAGAAAATTAACAACTTGGTCCATAATGGTAATGAAAAACTCATGGAAAATCAACTGGTGCACTTGTCTGAAGTTGTAGCTGAATGCAGAAACATTGAAGAAATAGAACTTTCTAAGTTAGTTAGTCGGTAAATACTTCTTATATCTTCCAATGTCCTTCTTATTAATGTTCATGGATATTTTCTTGTATGAAAAGACTAAAAATGTGCTTGTTACTTGAGAATTTAAAATAATCAACTCTGAAGGGGAATTTGGGATCCTTTTGCTCATGCAATTGTAATTTCATGAACATCTGCATATTATATTGCAAAATATCTTGCAGTCCAAAATCAAAAGGGTTCAAATAGGTGGACATGATAAGTTCTCATGCACTTCAAAAATTACTATTGTGATATTTAGGTTTATTTGATACTAGGAATAAATCAACACCCTATGTTATAATTCATACTTGAGTCCTTGAGGTCTTGGGACAACTGAGTAGTTACCTCGATGATTGTGTATCTTTCCTAAGGTGAACAAAAACGAAGGCGGAACCCAAGTGGTACTGATCGTACTAGAACATGTTGGACACCCCCGATGGATGCTTGCCTCATTGACTTGTTATTAGAGCAGGTCAAAAGGGGAAATAGACTTGGGCAAACATTCATTACCCGGGCTTGGAATGGCATGACTGTGTCTTTCAATGAACAATTCAAATCTCAATATGACAAAGATGTTCTGAAGAATCGTTACAAACATTTGAAGAAACAGTTCAATGAGGTGGACAATCTTCTTCAGCAGGATGGGTTCTCATGGGATGATACAAAAGAAATGGTTAATGCAGAGGATCATGTTTGGGATGCTTATACAAAGGTGACATTTTTTTTTACTCTGATTAGGCTTCTTAGATGTTCTATGGTTAAGTTAACATGCAATTTCTGCAGGCACACCCTGAAACTCGATCACTTAGAGTTAAAACCTTACCAGGATATCACAAATTGTGTGTTATATTTGGAGAGGAATGTTCTGATTCTAGACATTTCAGTTTATCACATGATGCAGATCCCAGTAACGAATTATTAGTGTTGATAACAGGTATGTTTTCTGTACAGTTACAATAATAAAGCGCTATCTTGGACATGGACTGGTAGATTGAGAAATGTTGTATGGTTGTTGTTATATTATTACTTCTTACATTCAAAACTGTCCATTAGCTACACCTACACCTTCTTAAGAGTAGAAAGTTAATTTTACTACCGATAATTTTATTTGGGTCCCAAGCAAGTTCTCTGTTTACCGATTTATCCCAACTTACTATAGTAACTATGAAAAAGCCAAAATTCCGTACTACTAATATCACAAAGTTCAATGTCATTTCACAAATTACACCTAACTATTGAAGCAGCAATTGATAACCCATAGTGTCTTCTTTAACATGTATTGACGACCAAATACTCTCCCCTTCCTTGAATCTTTTTCTTTGTTCCTGGCTATATTAGATTGTTTACAATTAGGTAGCTTTTGAAGCAAAAATAGAATGGAATGGAACTGAAAGATTTTGTTCTGTTCTTGTCGGTTCCTCCCCATCTTGTGGAATCAAGGCATATTAATATTTTTAACCTCATCATGTTTTGTACAATTCTTAAATACCAAATATAATATAAAATCCGTAATCTGTCCCATTCTAACGCATTGAACAAATTCACCCTTAATTTTTTCTAGAAATTTTAGCCATGCTTGACATGTAATGTTCTACCTCCATTCCTATTTATCTTTTCAGAGTGACAAGAAAACACACAAATCAATCTCAATCAATAAATACCTTCAATTTGTTTGAGTTATTTATAGACTTTCTATTTGACCCTTTGAGCTTTGGACTACTCATATAGTAACTCAATACTGGAGAGTTTGTTGTGTTTAAGCATTACATGGCATAAGGATATTTAATGTTTTCTTGAACTACTATATTGTCAGATAAACATGGGCAAATTTTTTCTTCTCTAACTAGACAATAAATAGGAATGGAGGTAGTATCGTGTATTGGTATTAGGGGTAATCGTATTGGGAGTCTTTTTCAGACAAGCTTTTACTTTCTGTATTCTTATGGATATTTGGTTATTTACAATTTAAAGGTGAACAGAAGAATGCCACAGGTCCCAATGTTTATGATGCTGATTCTACAATAGAATGGATGGAATCAATGGAAATCTGTTTTGTTGACCTTATGATTGAGCAACTAAACAGAGGAAAGAGGATTGGAGAGTTTTTCAATGAGTATGCATGGACCCAGGTGACTGAAGCATTCAACGCTAGATTGGGACTCCAATGTGATAAGCAATTTCTCGTAGATCAGTATTTCTGCTTGATGAAAAAGCATAATGACATCAGCAAAATTCTCAGTCACAGTGGATTTACATGGGATGAAACTCTACAAACGGTAACTGCTGAGAATGATACCTGGGATGCATATATTAAGGTCTTGTTCTCTATCCAATTCTCCCTTGTTTTTGTTTGCTATCATCATTCTGCAGTTGCATGATTGCATCTGTTGTAGACTTCTTTTAGTGCTCTAACACTCTGTTCTCTTAATCAGAGGTGTTTGCTCGCTTATCTGGAATAGTTTGTGACCACTATCTATTTCTTCACAATCTTCTGATTGCAACTTGCTGCTGAATGATATTTGCAGGATCACCCAGATGCCGTATCATATAAAAACAGGTTTTTGTATCTTTTCAATGATTTGTGCAAGATTTTCGGAAACAAAGTGATGCAAGTACCAGATGCAGGAGAGATTGCTCAGGATCAGCACCAGTTGATCGAAGCCAACGATGTCACCGTTGAGATCGATATGGACGGAACATGTGAAGATCTGGCTGAGATTAGCAATTTTGATATATCCGATGAGGACTTAGACTGGCCAAGGGAATTGAACATGGATGGATCACCTGAAAATTTGGTTGAGAGTGGCAGCCCTAAAATTTCATTCCAAGATAAGAAAAAGCCAAGTGTGAACAATATGTTTGGAATGTCTGGAATTTTGGATGGGACTATTAAAAATGAAATATCAAACCTAGATACAGAAAGACCTAAGGAAATGGGAATGGATATAACAACATCTGGTGATTTTGCTGTGATTGGGAACACTCAAATAACATCTCAAGATAAGAAAAGGCCAAGCATAAACGGAACAAGTGGTGATTTGGTGATGAGTGGCAACACAACAATAACACCTTGTGTTAAGAAAAGGCCTAGTTTAATGCCATCAGAATCCAGGCCTGCCAAAAAGGAGCTGAGAATCAAAGAAGCTTTGTCTAAGATGGCAAGTGCTGTGAAGGCACTGGTGAATAAGAAAGAAAAGAACAACAACAAATCGTTTGAAAATGCATTGAGTGCACTTCAAGCTATGCCAGACATAGATGATGAGCTTGTAATGGAGGCGTGTGATCTTTTGGAAGATGAGAGAAAGACCGAGATATTTTTAGCTTTGAATGTCTCGTTGAGAAAGAAGTGGTTGCTCAGAAAGCTTCGGTGGTAACAGCCGCATGTCTTCCCTGTATAGTATTGTATATTAAAGCTTAGCCTGAGCATGTTTGGAAAATTAACTGCAGCCTGTGAACATGTAGAATCGATTTAAGTTTTGAAAAACTACTCTTTGTAGCTTATAGATATAGAATAGATTCTGAGTTTGGAAAGTGAAATCCAAACATGCACTGTGTTTTGGTTTTTGTCATTTAACTTTCTGTTACAATTCTTGAACTAAATTGAACTTTTCATTGTCCAGATTATCCTTCTTCTTCTCTAGCAAAATCACAGACATAATCCATAGTGAACTGCCTGTGTACAGTAACAGAAAGCCCGAGTTACTGCACCTTCTTAATTATTCTCTTGGCTTATAAAAAAAACCTTCTTAATTATTCACCAGGAAGCTTATTTACTAGAAAATGCACTAAATAACTCTAAATAAGTGCTCTTGGATTTTGATTTTCATTTAAACCGTACAAAGTCCTATATATTCATTGGGATGGCTTCGCCACTCCTAATGGTTCTATTTGAATTAAGCAAGATTAGCCCCAATTGACAATTCTTGCAAAATGAGATTAGTATTTGTATAGCTAGTACTAAAACTTATAAAGCTGTGTATCATTTTCTTATATACTCTAGGCTTAAAGGGTGAGGCTTGTTGTCTGAATATTTAATTAGCTGTTTTTTCAATCTATTGGGTCGAGTGGTTCAACGCTTTTTCCCTAAAATGAGTGGTTGAAGGTTCATTTCCCAACTTTTTGTGAATGGAAAAAACTTCTTGGTCAACTTTCTACCGCTTAGTGTGCTATCAGTGAGGTAAGAGATTAGTCTCATGACGACATGTTGTGGGATACTTTGGTAGACTGACATAGTGGTTCAGTACTTCGTCCTTAAAGTAAGTAGTTGAACCTTGATGGTTTGGTCCCAACTCTTTGGTAAGTTTTTTACTGCTTAGTGCGCTAATAATAAGGTGAGATATTCGTCTAGTTGTGGGAAGCCGTGGTAAAAAAAAGGTGATTGTTCAACAAAAATAAATTTGTTTTATTGCTGACAATTTTTCCAGCTTATGGTTATGTGTAAATTTTTTACATGTTATTAGCATTTTTTTTTAAAATATGTTACTAGCATTGAAAGGGCAATGCCTTTTTTTTTTATGTTTAATATATGTACCTTCCACATAGGCAATAACTCAATACATTACTCAAGGGTCAGATATATTCCAAATATATACCAATCATCTGTTCATATTCATGTAAACATCACCCAAAATGATAAAATATTTATAGAAAAATGATAAAAAAAGTCGTTATTAAATAATAGTAAATGTAAATATAGAGTGTCATTTTTATAAAATATAAAATAAATGAGTAAAGCATTGGTTCCTTCAAAATCACAAGTATGTCTGGTGGGCTTTCAAGAAAAAAAATCTGTGTATTGCACCAAGAGTGGCAGATTCCAACTCTTACCCACCTTGTGATTTATAATTATGATCAACTAACTAGAATTTAGAAGGGTGGTTTTTCAACGACAGCATCTGCATTATTGAGAATTAAGGTAGGATTATCTCAAACTCTTCGTAGGAGAGAGTATATATTGTGACATATAGTATGAGAAAATGTGCAAATAGAAAATAATGAAATCTTCTAAGGCTACTATATAATACGTGATGGGATACCATATCATATAATATGACTAATACACCCAATGTTAGGTGACCCATCCGTATATTATACGATGGTTGAACATGGGCATATATAGGAGACATGTTAACATGTTTCAGTAATAAACACACCCAGATAGAGCCTGTTTTATTCAAAAGAATTGATGAAGAGTCTTGAGTTGGAAGCTCAAAGATTTTTCATAAAGATTCCGCGTGACACACTTCCCCTTAAGATTTGGTTCAATGCACCCATCAGGATTTTTAAATCTTCTTCACTTGCTCATGTAACACACAACTCACGCACAAAAAGGAAAGTGAAGCACAAGTGGGGTGAACGTTGGCCTTACTTACAAGGGTATGTGGTTTTTTTAACCTATAATAATGTTCTTACAACAAAAAATATAATGGTTCAAATTACAAGAAAGATCTTATCCCCTTTTGTTATTATAATCATTTAACTTAAAAGAACACACCTTACTTAAACACAAAAAAACCTTCCTAATTAAGTGTGTGGGAAAAATATTAAAAATGAGTGTTTCTAGTGTTGACGTTGATTGTAACGGTGGAATAAGTTATATATTACTCAATATAATAAAGGGTTAAAAACTATAACCGTCCCTAAATTTTGAGTGAGATTTGAAAACCGTCTCTCGTCGGAAAATTATCTGAAAACCATCCTCAAACTTTTAAAAACAAATTGGACTCGTCCCTCCGACCACCATAGCTCCGGCAAGCCGCTTATGTGGCATTCCACGTCAATTAATGAGATGAGGTGTATTTTTTTTAATTTCAAATTAGATTTTTAATGATTAAAAAACAAAAATATTAATAAAAACAAAATCTCCTTAATCCCTAACCTAAATCCCCAAATAACATCTGCTTCTCATGTGCATGTTTCTTATCATCTTCTCCTCTTAGTGTTTCTCATCTTGTTCTTCTGTTCTTATTCCTTCTTCTCCTTCCTCTACTGTAATAGCTCAAATCCTTCCCCTTTTTCCTGCGTTCTGTTCTTCTCCTTCCTCTTCGCGTTTATCTTTTCTTCTTCTTCTTCTTCTTTCCTTCTCCCTCTTTTTTCCTGCGTTCTGGTCATGTTCGTGTTCCTATCTTCTTCTTCTTGGGTTTTGGGTTTTTTGCTTTGCTTCTTTGATCTTAGGAGGTTTGGGGTGGTGGGAGTAAGGGTGTTCGGTTTCTGCTCTGGTGGTGGGTATGAGTTTCTGGGTTGGTGAGGTTGGGGGTGGTGGGTTTGTGTTGTGGTGCGTGGGTGTGGTGGTTGTGGGTGGTGGGAGTAAGGGTGGTCGGTTTCTGCTCTGGTGGTGGGTGTGAGTTTCTGGGTTGGTGAGGTTGGGGGTGGTGGGTTTGTGTTGTGGTGCGTGGGTGTGGTGGTTGTGGGTATGGGTTTCTGGGTTGGTGAGATTGGGGGTGGTGGGTTTGATTGTTGTTTTAGAGTTAATTAGAGATTTAGGAAATCAAAGGGGGTTTAGGGTTAATTTGGGGATTTAGGGGCTTAATTTAGGGTAATTGGGTTAAATAAAAAAATTAGGATTTTTCCTAATTTTAAATAATAATAAAAAATTACACATAGGCTCATTATTTGACGTGGAATGCCACATAAGCGACTTGTCGGAGCTATGGTGGCCAGAGGGACGGGTCCAATTTATTTTTGAAAGTCTGAGGATGGTTTTCAGATAATTTTCCGGCGAGGGATGGTTTTCAAATCTCGCTCAAAGTTCAGGGGCGGTTATAGTTTTTAACCCTATAATAAATGAAGAGGAAGACTAAAGAAATTCTTATAGAAGTCGCACATTATCTAGTATGACGAAGGAAGAAGAAGGTCAGAGTTAATGTATTGTCCAATTGTTCTATGTTTGAAGATGCACCAGCACCATAATAAAAAAAAAAATGCACGACACCATGAAACAATTTAATTTTTGTGTTTTCTTTTTCTCTTGTGTTATTATTTTAGAGTATTGTTAGATGTAGTTAGAATATTTGTTTTGGAGTACGTGTGCATTGAGGTGGTTGAAAATAAAATCTGTGTGTTGTGAAAATGTCCAAAGTATTTATGATTTTTCTCCTGTTTTAAATTTTTCATGTTATATTCTTGTGCCTTGATTGTGCTCATACTTTTATTTTTCTATGTCGTGATGCGTTTTTCCCAACGCTTAGCAGTAACCACTTTTAAAAGGGACAAGTGTTGTATTGTGTCGGGAAGTCCATGAAAGAGAGGTATACTCATTGTAATATAGATATTCATCTAATTGAAAATACATACTTGAAATAATTACATCTTTTTTATTTATTTACTAAATTGCTCTAAAAAATTTGAGTCAGGTTCGATGAAGATCAAATATCTCTTGCAAATTTTGCCATAAAAATCAAAATTTCAACCTAAAATTTCATTTAACCAATGCGACCCACATCGATGGGTAAACAAGTGATGCATTAATCATTAGTGTACCAATAAACAATACATATTACTTTCATACACTCACTTTTAAGTGGGTTTTGTTTGTGGCGGAAAAAAACTATTACAGAAGCTGATGTATATGAGTTTTTTTTTTTTCGAAATTTTTTTTAATCAATTAAGAAGAAACGATAGGCGCATATGCCAATATATCAACCTGAATAAACGAAAAGAACTCTGACGTGACTTACTCAATCCAAATAAATTCACCAATCAAAAAGGAAAATCTGATCAAATTATCAGTTCTACGAACAAAAGACAAATCAACAAAATCAAAATAAGAAACTAAATATTAACAATTACGAATAATAGCAAATAAATAAGAACATCATCCACTTGGTCTCTTCCAAACATCAAACAAAAGCATGCAATCTATCTCAAAATAGATCTGGTGAAGCAAAGATAAGAGGTCGAGGCTAGAGAAAGAGCCAAACAAAAGCCTTAGCAACACATGAGATAAAACTGCAAGGGAATCTGAAGTCGTTGCCGCAAGTACCTCACCGGCTTCATCCCGCACGATCAAACCATAACCACTTAAGATAGACGCGATAACAAACGCATCATAATTAACGTTGAACCATCGCATATTTCTTTCTATCTCTCACTTTTACTCAAATCAAACAACATTCATTATTATTCTATTCTCTTCCTTTCTTTTTTTAGTGTCTACACACAAGTCTGAATCATTTTCTCAATATAAAAAAGAGAGAAAAATCAGATCGTATCCAATCCAATCATCCAAGCTGTACACACGAGTCAAATCCGGGCAATGGATACGCTTGGGAGTTGGGTTTGGGGCCCCCCCTATGGGGCTCCCCGCCCCACTTAAAGTGGGGAAATTACTGGAACGCCCCCCTTTAATAGAATACGGAAGACACATTTCCGTATTGAATACGGAAGTTTAATATCCGTATTATATTAGTATGTAAACCGGCAAGGGTTTATTCAAACCCATTTCAAACCCATGTTGTTGTTCCAAAGTGCATCACATGATTTGTCCATGCCTTGGCGAATTTCTCCTTGTGAACCAACCATGTAGTAGAACAATAGGAGGTAAAGTTGCTGTATTTTGCCTTGCACATATTAAACAATTGCATCCATTTCACTTCAAATTCTTCAACTGTTGCAGCATCCACCACCTCTGCCCACTTCATCATAACCAACTCAGCAAAATCATCTGTGCCAACATAGAGTTTGCACTTTGCCAAAACACACTTGTTGATGTGCCACAAGCATAATAAATGTGTAGTGTTAGGAAGGCTTTGCTTAGCAGCACTCAATAAGGCAAGATCCCTGTCAGTAACAATCACCTTAGGCAACATGGCTTGATCAGCTAATAGAGACTTCATACACTTCAGTGCCCAAACGTAGTCATCTGTGCCCTCATTAACAATGTAGCAAAAGGCTATGGAGTATGTCTTATCTGTGGAAGTCAGTCCAACAATCTCAAGCAAGGGAATTAAGGAGAGCTTGGGAAATGAAGGAGTGGATGGTGGTGGAGAGCTTGGGAATGAAAGTGAGGTAGGAGAGGGTGAGAGAGAGGGTGGTCTGGAGGCATTGAGGAGGTTCAGGGGGGCTGGTGAGGGGTTGGTGAAAGTTGGTGAGGGAGGAGTAATGGTGGAAAAAGGGGGAATCCTGTCAGAGTTAAATACGGAAAATACCTTTCCGTATTCATCAAAATATAATACGGAAAGTACCTTTCCGTATTCAGTTAAATTGAATACGGAAAGTACCTTTCCGTAGGGCACTTTTGGGTTTAAAAAAAAAGGGTGGGGCGCGCAGCCCCATAGGGGAGGCCCCAAACCCAACTCCCAATACGCTTCAACCCTTTAATGAGCAAAAGATTTCAGCTTTTCCTCTGAATTATCATTATTTAAGATATTTCTTTATTCATTTTCCCATATAATAACACAACCAGAATCAATATACAAAGAAGCTGATAAGAACAACCTCCAAGACCAACCAAGAGAGTTTTACATTCAACACTCACCTTGAGTTAAGAACAACATGCAAATTCTTGTTCTTTCTGTCTGATTCTGATCACTATTACCAGCTGCAACCACTGGTCAATCTTGTTTTGCTTGTTGAATTGCTGTCAATTTGGTTGCTCTTTGAACTCTGAGGTGTGCTGATCTCTTAAACTTTTCATTTTTCTATTCAATTGCCAACTCTCATTTTCTTGTTTATAACGTTACCTTCTTTGTAACCCCAGATTCATTTATCTTCAAAGTTGTTTAATTGATGAATCTTCTTCTTTTCTCTCCTCTGTTTTAATTCTCCCCTGTTTTTTTAGTTCTTTACACTATTCACTGTTTACTTCTCATCTCATGTAACCCTCCCTGAAAATTCAGAACTCTTAGCTGAAATTTCATCACGCTTTTCATCTTTCATATTTAATTTTCCATTTCAAAGAATTAGTTCATTCATACACTTCATTGAAACAATATAATTTCTGGTGTCATTAACATGTATTTTCCTTTCTTTCTTAAAAAAGCATTTAGATTTATTTCTTTGCTACTTGTATTACTTTTCTCTGTTTCTTATTTCTTTGCTACATGTTTTCCTGCTTTAAGAAATTGAAGTTAATGCTTACTTGTTTTGGTTCAGATAGGAATGGGAATATATCTCAGCACTCCCAAGACAGAAAAGTTTTCTGAAGATGGTGAAAATGACCGCCTTAGATATGGTTTATCATCTATGCAAGGGTGGCGTGCAACTATGGAAGATGCTGTGAGTAATCATTGAACAATTGCCAATTTTATATATTGTATACCTTTTGCATATAAATCCCAAATTCTATAAGGTGAATAACCATGAACCAACAATGTGACAATTTCTACTATAAAGTATCTAGGTGTAGTAACTAGTAAGGTGTGGTATTTTGTATTTGCTAGTACAGATTTAGAATTATGTCTTACAAGGTTGCTTAACTTTATTTGTTTTGCTGCATTGGAAGGTTAGTTTGTTTCTGCATAAATGCATCCTTTTTTTCATTAGCCTTCAAATTTGATGCTCTATCAATTGCTTATGCAATTATTGAGCTTGGCTTATCATTTTGATTGAGAGATGTTGATGTTGTTAGGGGAACTAGAAGGTGTACTTGATACAAAAGACAAAGCACTAACCCTTATTTATACTAATACTAGACTCCTAGTCCTAATTAAACAATGAAACAAATCATGAGATACAAAAGAAGTATGGCAAATAATTCTATGGAATAATTTAAGATACCCTAAGATAAGGTCAAGATATTATAAGATTTTTTTTATAAACAAACATACAATTGATTCTGCTTTAAACTTTAAAGTTCATTTTTATCAACTCATTTACTTGTTTTTGCCTGACTTAGACTGATCTTAGTTAATCCATTATATACTGTTGATCTTTCATTCTCTTTCTTTTGTTAGCATGCTGCATATACTGATCTGGATGAGTCCACTTCGTTTTTTGGTGTTTATGATGGTCATGGAGGTAAGGTTTTGATAACATTTGGCTACTAGAGTTGGTGAAAGAACGCCATTGTACTGCATTGTTAGTTACAGATGTCTTCTTTCCATGTTATGGCGCTTTATATAACTTTTTGAATTTGCCTTATAGATGATATCTCATGCTCCCATTTGTACCTCCTCTGTCAAATAAGAAATGGAAGACTAGGATACGAATATGATATCTTCTAAAAGCTGAAGAGAAAGTAAAAGAAAGAGGAAAAGAAAAGAAGAAAAGGACAGAGAAACCTTATACTATAAATTTGAAAATCCAAAACAGCAATACCCTCCAATCTGGCTGAATATTCACACACAGAGTGAGACACTTTTGCAAAACCATGGTCCCTATACCTTTGTATATTGTATTTTTTTTAGCAAAAAAATGTATTTTAACAAAAAGTTATGAAGTTTGTGTTGCTCCTAGACACAGTTGATTTCAACATTTGAAACATAATTTAAATCCTAAAGTGATTCCTTTACATGATTAATTATATTATAACTTACACTAACTGTAAAATGAAGACCCTAGCGCATTACCGTATTTCATCCATTTATACCAATGTTACTTACATGCTTTGATTCTAAATTCTAAACCTGAAACCCTACAGGCTTCCATCTCTTGATCAATTGGCTATTCTGCTGAGCCTCTAAAGTGTGTCTATACTTATGTTCTGTTTATTGAACTGTTTGCTTTCTTACATATCATTTCAAACAAGTGGACGCTGGTTGCTCCTTTCAACCATTTCATGTAGAAAAATTGAAGTACATTTTTGCTTGTGCTCCTCTACTCCTTATATTTTTATGATTTGTGGCCAATCATGCCATATATTTGAGCGTAACAAGACAAGTAGAGAGTACTACAGAAATCATGTATAGTTGTTATCGAAGCTGTGTTATGGATCCTCAGTCCCAAATTTTCAGGTAAGGTGGTTGCAAAATTTTGTGCCAAGTTTCTTCACCAACAGATGCTCAAAAGTAAAGCATACTTAGCTGGAGACATAGGAACCTCTCTGCAGAAAGCTTTTTTAAGGTTAGAAGAAAATAGAAAGCATCATCTATATTCTATACTTAATGGCAGTTGCTCTTCCTATATTCTGCAATTAAATGACGAATTGGTCTTATGCTTGCAAGGTATAGAGTTTTTGTAATAGTTAAAACTTTAAGTTGTATCATCAGATAAATTCTGTGTTTGTGGTCCTTATTGTAGGTCATTTTTTCATTAATATATAAAAAATACAGTTGACAAGGGTCTTTTTACTCAAAGTCGCTTTCTAAATGAAGAAATATGTGCTGCTTTCTAAATGACAAGTTGTAGCCCACTTGTTTGTTGCTGGTTACTGTGTTCTATATTCTAAACTTACAAATTAAGCAGATATGAAGTGTAGTATTATATCTTCTCTCTCCCAGCTTAATTGATATTGAAGTAAATGTGACCGTTGATTCCTTTGCCACTATTCCCCTGTCTCCACACCACCCTCAGAACAAAAATCTGAAAAAGGAAAGAAGTTATGAACCGGTATTTCAATGTTATGCAGGATGGACGAGATGATGCGTGGTCAAAAGGGATGGAGGGAACTATCAATTTTGGGGGATAAGATAAACAAGTTTACTGGAATGATAGAAGGGTTGATTTTGTCCCCACGAACCGGTGATGGTGATATCCAAGTTGATGATTGGGTTTCTGAGGAGGTAGGTATAACATTTGAAGAAGGTTACCTTAAATAGTACTCTAAAATATCTCAGCTTCATTGGGTGTACTTGGTAACTTGGTGCTTGACATATGGCCTTCAAGTAAAAAAATATCATTTATCATTTATTTGGATTAGTAGTACTCTTATGTTTCTCCCTACATGCCTGTTTTCTGTGCGTATATCGAGTTAAAACTTTCTCTGCATCTCCTTAATTTGAATTTTTTTAATGAAATCAGGGGACTCACTCTGATTTTTCTGGACCAACATCTGGAAGCACCGCGTGTGTTGCAGTTATTAGAAACAAACAACTTGTTGTTGCAAATGCTGGTGATTCACGTTGTGTAATATCTAGGAATGGTCAGGTAAGCTCAGAAGGGAAATTCTTGAATGTTTATTATGCTTACTCCCCTCACAGATGTGTAGGTACTTGAATACAGATAAATGCAATTACGCAAAAAGCTACTTTGAATACATAATTACTGTACATTGGGAATTTTATGGGTCAATTTTATTAGGGGAACTTTTTGAGGGTATAGAAAATGGTTTGTCTCTTTCTTTGGCAGACTGCATATTTCAGTTTTTGTAAGTTACATATCTTACATGGTTTTACTATGGCTCTTTTCTATAGGCATACAATTTGTCTAGAGACCACAAACCTGATCTTGAGATTGAGAATGAAAGAATCTTAAAAGCTGGGGGCTTTATTCATGCAGGACGAGTTAATGGCAGTTTAAATCTTGCAAGAGCTATTGGTAATTACCTATTGGCCTGTGAACTTTTTTAAAGAATAATTTAAGCTTCTCAACTTTTCCATCCTCATTTTCCAATAATAAGTGAGCAGCCTGGCCAGGATCATGCATCTTTAGCTCATGATGATCCATGTACTTGTGAACTTGATAAATAAACACAACAAAATGAACAACTTCCTATGTTTCTTTTTATTTTGTATGCTTTTTTTGGTTCTTTGCAAGAAAAGAGGAGATTGGTTTCAAATCACATAACTGAAGATTTCAAATTTGTTTATCTGTCTGTTCTTAACACTAATTTCTTTGTGAAGAAACACATTCTTTCTGGGATTTTGAGGTATGGGGTGGGATGTAGTGGGCTGTGAAGTTTCCATTCCTCAATATATTTCATTTTTTTTTATTTCAGGTGACATGGAATTTAAACAAAACAAATTTCTTCCTGCTGAAAAGCAAATTGTGACTGCCAATCCAGATATAAACACTGTAAGTTTGTTGCTGGAGTACAATTCACTGAATTCAGCTAACTGCCCCAGTGAGACATGGATCTTCCACAATTTTTCATTTTTATAAACGATTGAACCCACAATAAACTGCATGTTAAGGGCTTCCTGCTATGTTTAAGGATAACTTAAATTCAATTGTTATGACTGATATATCATCTTTGTTTTGATATTTTGTTTTAGGTCGAACTTTGTGATGAAGATGAATTTTTGGTGCTAGCTTGTGATGGCATATGGTATCCATCTTATGCTTTCTCTGTCCTCTGTTTGATTCTGAAGTTATGATGATATCAGTCATTGAACACTGATGAAAACATCTCTAGTTTTAGAAATCACACAGAACCTCCCTATTTTCAAACAAATGCCTTCTGTTTAATAATTTTTTTTCTAGACACATGTAAGTTGATATCTTAGCGTATGTCACTGTCATCTGCCAAAATATTGACATTTAGTGCAATTCTGAAAGTACTTTTGCTCACACATGCCCCTTAATTCTGTCTCTGTGAAACCAATAATTTATTTCTCCTTATTACTTTCAGGGATTGCATGTCAAGTCAGCAGTTGGTAGAATTTGTTCATGAACAATTGCGCTCGGTGAGTTCTTAAGTGTTAACTTCTTCCTAATAAGAGGATGAAGTGTTCAATTAATAAGTAGCTGTCATAATTGTTCATAGATTATGCTTATTGATGATTTTTAATGCAGTACATTATACTTTGAAGTGTGAAAAATACACAAACTCACTCACCTTAAGTGGAATTCAACTTTTATTATTAGAATAATGAGGGGTACAAGAATTTAATTCTAGACCACGTGGTTATACTCTAAAAACATGTCATAAACTAATTTTCTAAAAACTAAGCTCTTGGGTGAAGCCGTGAAGGTACATCTGAATTGTTTTATATTATGAATAATTTTTAACAAATTTATATATTGCAGGAAACGAAACTTTCAGCAGTGTGTGAAAGAGTGCTTGACCGGTGTTTAGCACCATCAACTGCTACTGGCGAGGGATGTGATAACATGACCATGATCTTGGTGCAGTTCAAAAGACCACAGTCCAGTGCACCAGCACAAGAGCAATCCTCATCACCTGAATCTGAACCAAAACCAGAAAGAAGTTCAATTTAATGTGCACTCCGCAGCAACAGTGAAAATATGTATCTTACATATACGTATACACATACATATGTATAATGTGCACCACTCAGTGCTTATAATACATCTAAATGGCCATTTTCCGTTCATCGAACATTATACCAGAACAGTTACTCTGATCACACACAAAAAGTACCAATTTTGTGATATGATCTCTGGCATTAAATTACATACCTTCCGTAGTTTTATGGTAATGCGATGAAAATATGCAACTATACAGAAAAAGCATAGTAAAACATACATAACTAGTTTTTTTTCTAAGAGCTTAAGTGTTATGCAATGCTCTTTACACTGTCATCCTTGTATATTACAGTATTTTGCCACATCATTAATTTGAATTAAAATTCAAAAATTAAAATTAAAACTGAATCCTAATGCCCCATTGTGATCTGTAAGCATCAATGCATCCTCCCACCTCTACCCACACCTGTTTTGAAATCTGCAGTGCGTCCTTCCATTGTCTTGCTCTCGCGGTTGTAGTTGTCATCCGACTTTGTATTCTTCCATACAGTCTGGCTCCTCTACCAAGTTTCTTCTGGAGCACGGAACCATTGCCAACCTTCATCATCAAAAGGCTTCAAAATAACAAACCTTCAGAATATTCCTATAGCTCCAAATTGGATTTTGAGAACTATCCAAAAGACTAGCTATGATTACTAGTGCAGAACCCTATATTGTTTGGTCTCCATTCATGGTGTGCAGCCTTCAGAAGAACAATCACATCAGAAGCATGAGGGAATGCCATGGATGTTCCGGACATAAGATCGTAGTTAGGCAAGAACTCCATAACCAGGTACCATCATGTCAGGATTTAGGAATGAAGGACCTCGTGAAGTGTATTAAGCAGCACTTAGTGCTAACTTCATTGCAAAAAATGTTTGCTGAAATTTGATGCTGGCTGTAGACTTCTTATGGCTTTTTACATACTTAATCACAGATGATGCATCACAAAGAGTAGATATGTGCCACTTGATCACAGCTGGTGCATCTCGTGGCTTTTTGCATACTGGGCCTCCGGCGTCAAAATTGGAGTCCCCAAAGTTGAAGACAGCGAGAAAATGGCACTCCCGTGAAGCAGCTAATGAGTTTGCAATGGAACAAAATCTCACACAGGGAACAAGCCAAACGGTGATCCCTGGTACCAAGCTGCACAAAGGCTTCACATTCATATTAGTCTAGCAGAAGTAGTCAAACTCAAAGGGATGAGCAAAATGTAAATACTTTAGCCATGGAGCTTAGAGAAATAAAATATTATAAAATTAGAGTATCTAATTTATGAAAAGGTCAGTCAGCTTGGTGTATCAGACAATCAATCAAATAATGGGCAATCATCAATCTTGTCAGATGATAATCAACAATATGGATTATACCAACTAAAATTGAAACAGACTGACAAAATGGAGAAAAAATGGCTTGTCTTTCAATGTTTAAAAACCAGAGATCACAGACACACAGTTACACACCAATGACCACTTGTTTCTAATTTAGATGAATCTATAGTGATGTGATAGGGCAGGGGAATTACTAGCAAAGTGAGACGGTGACTAACCCTGCTCTTTGATGAGTTGCAATCACTGACCCTGTCCTTGATGCTCTGCAGATTTCTGCTTAACTTGGCTTTCAAGGAAGCAAAGCTTAACCCACTATGCTTTCCATCATACGAAAGGGCATCATCAGAGCCTGGTTTTGTTGGTTTTCTGGTGATGCAAAGTTGGTTCTAGCTGCTTCATCATAAGCCCTTGCTGCCTCTTCTGGTGTGTCAAAGGTTCCCAGCCATAACCCTACATGCTGAGAGGAGTCTTTGATCTCAGCCACCCACCTTCCTGAAGGCAAGGTTTCTGGAATACACAAAGGTTTCTGAAATGGGCAGTGTTTCTAAGCAATTGCTTGATCGTGGAAAAATGGAAAAGCTATATGCTAAGAAGTGAGTATATAGCAAATAGCATATGTTGATCAAGGGGCTGGAACCGTAAAAATCAGTTGACAAATGATGCATTAGCTAAAAGTTATATAGAGAGACAACTCATGTTTTCAAGACTAGATTTCATTTCATCTCATGATCATATTTTTCTCAGAAGTCCCTGCAGGTAAAGAAGAGGATCTCATTCACACTCTTAACTCTCATACTTTTGGAAAAGAAAACAAAAGAAAAGAAAAGCAACTTCTTTGTACAGCCAATGAATTGAAATGCTAGAGAAATGGTATTATTAAAATGTAACAACAATCAGAACAGCACAACAAAAAATACATTTGATATTGCAAAGAAAGCATCTTACTTGAAACTTCAAAGCCGCAAAAATCAGGAGGAAAAAAAATTGTAATAAAACTTGATTATATGAACAACAGAACTCATAAGTACACTTCTGCATACCTTCTGATAACCAGTAAAAATTTATGGTATCCGTACATGGCCTATTTCCAAAGGTACATTAGCCATCGCCTAAAGTATGCTCATATATTTTACACATTATTGGTTTGATATCTTGGTGTGATCCCATCACACCATTTCTTTTTTAATCCTTCTCCCATGTACATTCCCACCTCCTTTCTATATCCCTAGGGAGGTAAAGGCTCCATCTGTATAGTAGGGAGCTGCTGACGCCTGCAATCAGCAAAAAAAAAAGACTAAGAATTGAAAAAAACAAATTGTCAAGGAACCATAAAATATATTTAACACCCGATATACTCACAATGTGTGTTGGTCATTAAATACATCTCCAGTCTCTGACATTGTGTAGGCAACAGGGCCAAGTGTCCCTGAAGAAACAACAACGATCAAAAGATAATAAAATAATTATCAAGTAAAATTAAGTAGACTTCCATAAAATTATTTTTAGTAAAACATTAAGAATTACCTTCATGCCTCCCTTTTGAGATCAGAGACTGAAACAAGAAATAAGAAATGACCCCATGAGATAACTCAGCAGAATCAACCTTTATTAGGCAGTTGAGCATATGTTTCCGCATTGGGGCTAAACCCCCCAACCATCATGTTCTTGAATACAGAAAAGGCTTGGTCTTTATTTCCAGACATACTGTGACCGCGAATGAGAGCATTATAAGTGAAGACATTAGGTTCAAGACCCACCAGTTGCAGTTCCTCATACATTTTTCCAGCTTGGTCTATCATTCCAGCAATTCCAAGATGGAGAATCAATGCATTATAAGTATAAAGATCGGGAGAAATTCCCTTATTCTTCATTTCACTGAAAAGAGAAAGAGCTTCCTCCAACCGACGTGATTTTCCAAGCCCATTGATCATAAGATTGTAAGAAACTGTATCAGGATCAAGGCCAGTTAACTTTAGTTCCTCAAAGTAGTGCACAGCTTCATCAACTCTACCAGTCATGCACAGGCATTCTACAAGAATGGTGTAGGATTTCAAGTCTGGCCTTATTCCTTCCTTAACCATCCTTTTGAAAAAATCACAAGCAATATCAATTTTACCTGCTTTCCCAAATCCATTGATGAGAATATTGTAAATAGCAGAGTTGGGCTTGCATTGATAGTCCAACATCTCCTCAAAAAACTTCAGTGCTTCATCACATCTTTCAGCCTTTAAAAGACCATCTATAAGAGGGCCATATGTGCAGGGAGTGGGAGAGAAATCACCACTAATGAGTTCATAATATAAATCTAATGCCTTATTTAGGCTATTAGATTTCACAAGGGCAGAGATGATAATATTTTGAGTTACAGCATTAGGCTTGCATCCCCTACACAGCATCTCATTGTACAATTCAAAAAGTTCAGCAATCCTCCTAGATTTACCATGAGCATCAAGCAACAAGTTGTAAGTGAAGATGTTTGGGTGACAACCAGCATTCTTCATCTCCACAAAAAGTTCTAAAGCCTTTTCAGTGACATTGCATGCAAGAAGCCCATCCATCAAGCAATTATATGATTCCAGGGTTGGGTGAACTCCTAAAGTTTTGGTGAATTTGTCAAATAAATTTTGAGCATCAAGGGCCTTCTTCCGCTTACACAGAACTCTGATTAGAGGTAACATTACATGGTCATCTTGGCAACTAGCATCGAACACCAATCTTTCAGCAAATGCAATGGCCTCTTCAATTTTTGCTTCAACTAAAATACATTCTATCAACTCTCCCCAGAATTGTTTGTCTGTATGTGAACCTGCCTGATGGACAAATTCTACAACAATCTTGATTGCATCCTCAACCCTTCCATACCTCACAATACCGGGAAGGAGGGTGCACAAAGTTACATGATCAGGGGCGAGAAATTTCTTCATTTGATGGAAAAACCAGAATGCATAATCAGTTCTGCCTTCTTTGATCAAGCCATGGATAACAGTGTTATATGTCAGAACATCAGGACTACAGTTCATCGCTGTCATTCTACAGAACATCTTCAAGGCCAAATCAACTGCATCATTCTTGCAAAGACAATCAAGGAGTGCGTTAAATGTTACGGTGTTTGGAGGGCACCCAGACACTGACATACTCCCAAATAATTCAAGGGCCTTTGGGATTTTCCCCTCCTTCCCCAAACCGGTAAGTAAAATGTTGTATGTCACAACTGTAGGAGCTAGCTTCAAATCCTCCAGTCTTCGGAACATTTGCCACGCCTCATCAACTCGATCATCCTTGTAAAGTGTGTCAATTAAAGAATTAACTATAATAACATCTGGTTCATACCCATTGCTCATCATCTCAGCCAAAAGCCCGATTGCTTTGTCTATTTGCCCTGCTTTGCTGTAGCACTTCATCATCATATTATAGGTTACTGAATCTGGTGAAAGCCCACAATTGTGAAGATCATTGAATATATCTTTTGCTTCTCTGATCCTACCCATTTCTGCAAGAGTATATAAAGATGCATTACACGCTACTATACTAGGCACAATGCCTCTTCTTTTCATTTTTTCAAAGGTGCCAAGAGCTTTTCCAGTATCACCAGACTTTCCATAATAGTCGATGAAAAGAACATACGAATAAGCAGTAGGTCCAACACCCAAAGATTCCATATTTTCAAAGAGTTCTAATGCCTCATCTAATCTTCTCAACTTCAAAAGTCCAGAGATCAATGTGTTGTACGTATGAAGATTTGGAAAAATCCCTTTTGTTCTCATCACGTCTAACATAGCAAATGCATGATCAACATTCCCGGACTTGCATAAAGCCTCAACAAGTATAGTGTAGGTAACCACATCAGGAGCATAACCATCAGCCTCCATCTCACTCCAGAATTTTTTCACCATCTCCAAGTCGCCACAGTTACTAAACTTGTCCATCAAAGTAATATATGTTACCCGGTCAGGTTTGTGACTGCTACCTCTCATCTTTATATATAACTCCTTGGCCTTATCAAGTTTCCCTGCAGTACAAAGAGCATCAATTAGAACCGTATAAGTGACAACATCAGGCCCGCATCCTTCATTATCCATTTTCTTCAAAATCCCACAAGCATCATCAATTCTCCCTGCCCTCCCAAGCACTCTAATGCATATGGTATATGTGTAGATATTTGGCTTCAAACCCAAAGTTTCCATCTCTTCCAATAAACTCATAACGATTCCAGTTTCCCTTCTCCTCCCCAATGCCACCATTAATGCTGAGTACGTCTTCATGCTAGGCTTCATCCCTTCTGAGATCATTCTTCTGTAAACCTTCAAAGCCTCAATACAGAAGCCAGGTTGGACTACCAAATGAATCAGTCCATTATATGAATACGCATTCAACACAAACCCAGCTTGCCTCATCCTTCCAAGCGCAAACGGTGCCTGTCGAATCCCACCTTTAACTGAGAGAGCCTTGAAAATAGTCAGGTAGGTATTCAAATTCCTGTAAATAACATGCTTTTGCATCAAATTAAAAACAACAACCATATCCTCAACCCTCCTGTGAGCCCCCAATAACTCAAGCATGTAATTGCACGCGTCAGTCGTGAGCACAAGACTCGGCAACTGGGCAACCGATTTCAAGTACGAAAGACTCGAACTCGGATCCGAAATAGACTTCAAAACGCCAATAACTTCCTCAGGTGACACACTTATTTTGCTCTTGCTGCCATTCACCACAACAACCTCATGGGCACATCTTAGCCTAAAACCACGATGACCCATTTGTCTTCTTCCATTTTTCTTCCATTTTAAACAACACCCTTTTGATAAATTCTTCATTTTGACAAAATTCTTCCCTCCTAAGAACCCATTATTGCTTAGAACAGAGAAATTAGTATCAGCCAAAGCGTAACAAGATGACATACTGCTGCTGCTGCTGCTACAACAAGCGGTTGAGGAGCAGAGAACTAAGACGGTCATTGAAACGCAAAAAAATGCAGCAATGATGAACAAAAGTAGCGACTGAAATTTAGAATAACCACATTGAACTGCAGAAGATAGCAAATCGAATGTGCTAACCTGTGTCTGTGTCCGTACGTAAAAGAGTGTTAGAGTGAGCGAAGATGGATAGTGTAATCGCTAATGAGAGACACAGATACGGCCAACGCTATCATCAAGTTTTGATTTTGGATAATTTTGCTGCCAACCCACCATGTCCCATTTTGGACATTTTTCCCACCACACCCAACCAGGTCCCGGGAATGAGAGATACAGGTTAGACCTATTGTGACCTTATCCCCATTATCTTAAACAAACCCGACCGGTTATTGAGCCGGTTAGTGTTTTAAAACTCGACTTCGGGTGGAGTACTTGGTCGGTCAATGGATCATTGATTGGGTCAATAATATTCATAAAATTATGTATATATTGTACACAACACCAAAGAAAGAAGTGGTTTGTGCTTTCCTCGACTCCTCTCCGACGCTTTAATTGAGTACATGCAGTTTGGTGACATGGCATGAATGACTTGATGACAAAGCCAATCTACACTTCTACCTAACAAGCTACAAGTCTAGTTACCGGTCCAACCAAAAAAAACCGGCCAGGCCTTATTCAGCTTTTAAAACTATGGAGCAGGTGAAGACACTAGAGGATATGGTTTCTTTAGCTTTGAATTCTCGGTTGCACTAGAGGATATGTAAGAGTGGAATACAGACCCGTCAAACCAAAATAATTTTTATGGGTTTTTTTTAATATTTTCCCATGTAAAAATATTGATGGTGACTCCACTATTTTCAAAATTTTATATTTGAACTAATGTTTCATTTCGTCCTCCCCTACCGCAACCCTGATTGACGAATGGCGATTACAATGGTTCTTTTTATTTTTCAAAAGATAGAAGAAAATTGAAAGTGAAACAACCTTGTTTGCTTTACCCAAGTTGCAGGACTTGCATTCTCATTATACTCCAGATGATCCTTAAGAGACTCTTCCTTTTTTCCTTTCTCATGTTTTTTCTTCAAAACTAAGCTCTCTTAAAGGAAGTGTACTAAAACACCATGCTGCTTGAGGCAAATCTTTGACTGTTGGAGGCCGGTGCATCAATGGCAACATCAACAACATCTTTTTCAACTTTAGGGTTGTTATTTCTCATTCAAGAGCTCCATGAAAAGAGGTGAAGAAAAATAGATCTTCTCATAAACAAATGAAATTTCCTATTGTATATTTGTTTAAAAATACACAAATATAATATACAATAATATAGAAGCTCCTTGGATTATTTTTTAATATTTTGAATAATATGTTTTTTACATCCTTTTCTAAAATATATCTTTTGTGATAAATTGTTTGCGATAACATTATTGCCACTACAAAATTGCCACTAAATATAATTTTTGTTGTAGCGATAAAAGAATGTTGTTTATCTTGTTTTTAGTCACCATATTATAAGTTTAAAATTGAAGAAATGTAAGCTTGGAAAACTTTTAAATGAGTGTTATTTTTTCTAATTCTGATGGATGGATACAGGGAAACCACGATGCTCTGGACACGAAAGGGCATAATTATATCATTAGGGAAAACATACATTCACATTAACAATAACTTATATTAAAACACAAGTATGCGTTTAGACGCAATACGAACATATGCTAAGTAGTGACAAAAGTTAGGTACTTTATGAGGTTGTGAACATCACATGAACTTCTCTCCCTTGTTGCCTGGATTCTTGGTAGGTAAGAATCTCTATAATCATGTCGCCTCTGAATACGATCCACTTTATATTGATTTGATGACTTAAATTTTAGGATACATCTATTGTTTGATCTTGATGATAATCCATCTTAATCGTGCGACACAAATATCGTGAGTGCATAAATGAAGAGTATCATTCACTGCATGTAACCTAAATTCGAACTAAACGTAAAATTGAATGACAATAGAGTTAGGTAGTAATAATAATAGAATTGTAAGAACTGACCCATGTGTGTTTAGACCTTGTAAGTTGTAAGAACAAACCCCACTTCTCTATCAAAATTCAATTAAAAAAAACTATCTAAATTCTCTACAAAAAAAGTCCTTACACCAAAAAAAAAATCTCAAAAATTTTAAACCGTGGTAACTTGTTAACCAGTGTGGAGTTTTGTCTTGTCCATATTAAAACACTTCCAAACCCTAGGTTAGGTTTGTGCCTCCAACCAGGGTTAACTGACAATAGTGGAAACAGAGCACACTGCGCTGAACACAGAAACTGGTCTCATTCATTCATTCATTCATTCATCACCATCATCAGAGAATCAGAATGGTGAAAGCAAGTGCAGAATCAGCAGTACCTGAATCAGTGACGGATTCAGTGACCACCACACTCTCCAACCTTCAAGAATTGCGAACTCACTTCCACCAATTCCTCTCTCTCACCGACCCTGAAACTCTCTCCCAACTCCCTCCTCTGCAGCGCGCTCAATCCCTCTTCCTCCTCTCCAAAATCACCTCCACCCTCCTCGCATGTATGTAAATAATTCATTTTTGTAAATTTTGTTAATGAATTATCTAATTGCTGCAGTTTTAATTTGAAGTTACAATCTTTTCATTATTTTCAGTGAATCTTAGGTGTTCTGGGATTAACCCAGATGATCATCCTGTTAAATCAGAGCTTGTAAGTTCCTGCTTCTGCTAATTCTGTTATTTCACACTACCCAGTTGCTTCAAGTTTTGATGTTTTTGTTTTTGTATTCACAGGATAGAGTAAACTTGTATGAAGATAAACTGGATCGTTTGCTTGATTTGAGTAAAGGTATATATATTTCATTATTTAAGTTTTTGTGTATGAAATTCAATGTTAAAGTTATAATTGAAACATAGTGCATGTTTGGATCAGCCTCTCTTTCTTCGAATTCGGAATCAATTATGTCGCCCGGAATTGTTTTTTGGCTTTAGAATTAATTGTAGAAAGATTTCCAAACATGCATATAATAAGTAATTGGTAACACATGTTATTCAAGTCTCTCAGATTCCGTTAGCCAGCATTGTCAAAGAACGGATATAGAGGCGTTATGACGTAGCGCTATGAGGGCTCACCGCTATCTGCCATTTGCCGCTATTTCCCGCTTTGAGGGCTTGCAATAACGATTTTTTTGCTTTATGCTATTTTCCGTTATCCACAATTAACATTTAACAACACTGCCATTAGCACTATTCTCTGTTTCAATTATCTGCATTTCGCTGATTTCGGATTTGTTTGTGAAGCCCCGTTACGGCCCTCTACTACCTTGAACTATCAGGCGGCTACACGCTTCATAGAACACTCTCTGCCTGACCTCACCTCAGGTGGGTTATGAATTGTTTTACTATTCCTTACAAGGGTGATTTATGTATGGCTCTTCCATTTTGATCTCATGTGAGTAAATAAGTGGTTATTTCTTGCAGAGCAAAGGCAGAATATGAGGAACATAAGTAGGGGGGAGGGACCTAAGAAGAACCATCAGGAGCGGGCTGCTAAAAAGAGGAAGTATCAATCTTCTGAGAAGACATCGGTTCAAGCTGCTGCCCAGGAGTTTCTGGAGAAAGCAGCCAGGGAGATTCTTGGGCATAATGATGGCGGTGTTAAGGGACCCATGCAAATTAACAATTCAGAGGATGGCGATGATGATGAAGAATTACCTGTGTCCTGATTTTCCTGATTCTGGTAGAGTCTCTTGTCAGTTCTTATTTGCTTTACCAGCTTATTGTACCAAATATATGTGTTACGTTATAGTAACCGTTATGCTAGGTGCTGAGAATTTTTGATACATTTTGGGCTAAAAATACATTTTAGAGGATCTTCTGACATTTGTCGACAAACCTATTAGATATGTGCAGTGTTGTGGACCACCAGATAGGAACCTATATTGCATTTGATAATCTTAGATATGAATTTTTTTTGCTATTTACTATTATTTAGTGGTTAACATTGAGATTTGTTTTTCAAGATCTATCTGCTCTTCAACATGGATAGCCTATCATTTTCCAGACTGTAGGCTTTACGGTTTTGGAGATGCAATACATATGAAATTTTCATTGGGTTATGCTCTACAGTTCTAACATGATTATATGAGTAGAGTTCATTGCAACCTGCCAACTCAAATAACATAGTAGGAGCTTAGGACTTCCTAGAGTATCATGTCATTGCCTATTAATGTAAAACCTACTGTTTGTCATGCTAGTAAATTGGGAACTTACCAATTCCAGTGGACATAAAATAGCTGAGACTAGAAAACATAAATGCGAAATGACCGGTAATTTTTCCTTTTCCTTCAATGACGGTTTCGACATAACAATGTTGGGGAGAGTGGGTTGGCATCATTTTTGTCACTTAGCGACACAGTATGAAATGAATTGAATAAGTGATGTACTGATAAATTAAAACAAGAATTAATTGCCATGTGAGTTGTGAGGGATTTGACTTCTTTAAAGTGAGGAGTGCATTTCAAGGGGGTAAAGCGCTAAAGTGTGAAGTTATAATTGTTGACTAGGAAGTAAATTTTAACAATTTAATTGTTTACTGTATGTGTTTGTATTTTATCACAACATCAGCATCTGATTTTTCAATCCACAGTTATAACTTATAACCATAGTTATCAATAGTGCGTGACAGTGGCGTTTGCACGCCTACACATCGCGGCAGTGTGCCGCTACAAGGGCCTCCATCACATTGCAGTTGACTATCACGGACGTAGCGGCTACTATCGTCGCCTTTCATATACTATTCAGCTATTGCGCCGCAACTGCAGATGGGACCTGAAAACCTGAAAATTCAGAGTCAAAAAGGGGGTCAAAAGTCTGAAAAGCCCATGACGACTATATTCTCTCTTCCACTCACTCATAGTCTGAGTATTGAAAGCCTTCTATGAAAACTATGTTAGTGTTCCTTCTGGCCAAGTCCTTGTTTTTTCTGGCTAGACTATATTCTTCTTCATCCTCTATTCTGTCCTTATTCATTTTTTGTTCCTCTTTCTGAGTTTACAGTCACATTCTTGATGTCCTGGTTTTTCATATTTTATCTTCTGTTGCTATTTCTCTTTGTTATCTCATTTGTTCTACAAGCTTTAGGTCACATTCTCTCTTCTTATCCTTATTTTGTGCTGTCTTTTTTTTTCTTAAACTATTCTGCCTTTATTTTAAGTCTAATCTTATTTAAGTCCTCACTTTTGATATTATGAACCTATGTATTTATCTTAAAACCTTATGACATTTTGATTGTTGGTTATGAATGTCTTTAATTTTGAGAAATGTTTTACTTTGGAGCATTATCTTCAATATTACAGTCATCCCATTATGTGCTATCCCCGCTTTAGCAGTTTTAGGATTGAGTTATAACTTATAAGTCATAACTTCACATTTCACTTTAGAAGAGCCAACTTTGAATTGTAAGTTGGACTTTTGGTTATATTTTGTGGTATGGCAACATTAATGTTTATGTGGATAAAATCATTGACTCAGAAATATAAATTGATAATAATAGCTGAGCTAGACCACTCTTCTTTTGGACAATGCACCTACTAAAAGTCTGAAGAGAACAAAATAAATTGTCAATTATGTGGAAGAAGGTTGTGTTAGGTTAGGCCTGCGGAAGCTAACGTAAAACTGGCCATATCTTTAATATGGATCTAGTGATCCATATAGCCGACCTCACTTAGTGAGATAAGACTTTTGATGTTGTTGTTGGAACTTGTTTTTTGGTCCATCTGTCTGGTTACACAATTGGAGGTAACACTATTCCTTACTGCTGATGGAAGGGTACTTGTTTTTCTGGTGTTGTGTTGCTTGGATTTTGCCTCCTTATCATAATCATTTTTTGCTTGATTTCACCTCCATTAAAGGTTGGTTTTTATCTACTGCATGCAATTTACTGCTGCCGTTCAATATGGAATCTTTGTTTGATGATCAAAATGTTATAGTTGGCAATAAATAAATGGAGTAAGTTGCCAAATTAATCCATATAAAGTTCTTGCAATCTTAACCTGTTTTGTGCTCCTCTACTGTATTCTTTAAATCACTTACTTCAAAGTGGCCCTTGTGACAGTGTAAATTTAACCACAGGGTGTCAAATTTAGTCGGTGAAAAAAGAGATTCTGGGACCACTGGACAGTTTAATTTTTGCAAGGATAATGTACTCCATTAAAATTCAGGTATTAGTTTAACAGGTTAATTTTTTTTAAGTAACTGCCTCAACTACACATATATATAAGTTCCTGTTTTGACAACTAATCACTCCAACCTAATTACTCCTTGTACCATTGATTAGAGTTATGTTATGACCATGAATTGTATCAGAGGCTGAGTTTCTACATAGAGCACAAAAATGGAAATTCGTAGCGCGTGTATTTCTGAAAGCTTATGCTCTGTTTGTGTAGGCGTTTGACACTAAAATACATGCTTATTTTCCAATTCACTCTGTAATATAGCGTAGCGCTCTGAGGGCTCATTGCTATTTGCAATTCACTTGGTAATAAATTAGAGTTCTCACTCTTGAAAAAGAGGTACTCAATAAGCACACTCTCCCTCACGTTGACACACGTCATCCTTTTTAAAATTTTTCACATTCTCTCTAATTTCTTTAAGCTGTGTCAATCACGCGCCCTCCCTGCTCCTGTTTTTCTTCAATTTGCCCACTATACTCAATTATGTTGTTACAGCACTATTCTCTTCTCCTTTTCAAAATCCCTCAAATTTCTAAACCTTCTCTCAAATCCCTTAGTTTCAGACTTTCAGCAACAATTTCATACAACATTAATCTTTTCCATTCCTTGTCCCTTAATTTCCACAATCAAATATCCTTTTCTACAGACCTTTTGAATTTTTTTATACTGTATTTTTTGTATATATCGATTTCTGCCTCACTCTTTCTCTCCATCTCTCTTGATTTCTCCTTTTTTAAAAGTTGAATGGATTGGGTAGTGTTTGCCCAGCTTTTTCGAACTTAAAAGCTGTGTTAAACACATTTTGAAAGAAACTCTTAAACTCTTAAAGAAAAATGCTGCAACTTTTTCCCTTAGTTTTATCATAAAAGATAAATTAACTTTTATAAATAAAATGTGTGTTTATAAATATTTTATTTGATAAAAAAATATTTATAAATAATTTTAAATTAGTTATAAATATCATAATAATATATACGTAATATAAAAAGTGTGTTTTATAGAATATTCAAATCATTCTCTTTTTTTTTTTGATAAGCCATGATCAAATCATTCTCTTTGTAAGTTTTTATTCATACAAAAATTGACTTTTAATGATACATGATTTTATAACAATTTTTAATTTTATTGATTAATACTTATTTTTTTTTGTTATATATGAAATAATCAAAGTGCTTTTAAATATTACAAAATGATTTTTAATTTGAAATTAAGTTTTAAGCTAGAGTAACTTTGTCCCTATAGGATAGCTAAAGTGGCAGGAGGTGGGGGCATATGGTTTGGGTAGGAGGAGGTCTAGGGATCGATTTGTGGCGAATGCAATTTATCTTTGCGATGTAAAAAAAAGCTAGAGTAACTTTTAGATTAAGTAACTTTATGTCTCTTGCATTTATTATGAAATTTTACCTATATTTTGATATATTTTTACTTAAAATTCATTATACACATTTTTTAACATGATTTTGTTATAATTGCTGTGATTGGGTAATTTTTGGGCCTCATCCATTTTGTTTTGTCATAGCGTGATGAGCTGGATTGTTTGTTGTTTTTTTTTGTATAAAAATTGTAGCTGCGTACACTTGTATTGACTCACACGTGATCTATTGTACAAAAACAAAACACGATTCTCCTGATTTTTAGGTGCGTGTGTGCCTGCTTGACAACATGGGCATCATACTAAAAAATTGTTTATCCAAAAAAAAAATCATATTAATAAAGTCCAAATTAATTGAAGAACGGTGAAGACTACAGTGTTACCCATCGAATAAGAAAAATAATGGATTGATTGCACAAAGTTCTTGGCTAGAATAAAAAAAATACTAATGAGCTAAAAAAAAGGCTAAATAGCACTTTTGGTCCCCCACGTTTCAAAAATGTGCAATCTTAATCCCCCACGTTTAAAAATAGCATAATGGTACCTCAACGTTTAGCTCCGTTAGCAGTTTTGGTCCCTCAGCTAATTTGCCGTTAGAAACTTAACGTTTTTGTTTGACGTGGCATTTTTTTCTGATGTGGCATTAAGACTAGGAGAGAGAACCGATTTTTAATGAGCTCACATGCCCCTCACATGATTATCTCCTTCCCCAAATCTGAAAATCACGAACCCTATTCTCATCTTCTCCCCCAAATTCCAAAATCGCGAACCCTAATTCTCTTCTTCTCCTCCAAATCCCAAAATCGCGAAACCTAACCATGGGAGGATCTTCAGCCACTCCTAATTTCAGGGATTTTGAAGCTGATTCGAGTTGCAGGGTACCTGAATCGCAAAGAAGAAATGAAGGTTTTCATGGGTTGTCTGGCTTTCGCGATATTTCATCCAACTCGACTAGTTCTGAGACGAGGCGACGAGTAGTGCTGTGTGATTGTGGTGTTCAAAGTCCATTGGTGACAACATGGACTGGGGTCAATCGTGGAAGGAGGTTTTATGGTTGTGGGCTGTTTGAGGTTTGTATGGTTAATTGGTTATTGAATCAGTGACTAATTTCTTCTTCCCTGATCTGTATAACTAACTTAAAATTACAGGTGCATCGTAAGAAGGTATGCAACTTCTTCCAATGGCATGATGCTGATGATGACAATTGTAATGCTAGGGAGAAGAAGTTGATTGTTGTCTTAACCAAGAAGAATGAAGAGCTGCAGAAGAAAGAGAGGATCCTAGTTGCCTCTTTGTTCATGTCAATGTTTGTGATCCTTGTGTTGTTGGTAGCTTATGTAAGGAAGTAGAAATACTAGTTTGGGGTTAGATAAGTAAGGGGGGCAGAACATGTATCCTGTAAGTGAATGTACTTGCAGTTAGATGGGAAAAAATCCAAGCAGAAAGTTAATGTACTTCAATTTGATGCAAGAAATGAAATTTCATCAAATATGTTTGGCCAATATGTTTCTATTAAGATCAATGTTATGCAATTAAGTCTGTGGTTAAATGTATCCAAAAAATAACTTCACCTCAAAAAATAACTTGACCTCAAAAACTAATAAACTGCCACCAACATTTGTCATATATAATCAAAGTCAGCCACCAACAATGCTATATACTGTTCAACAAAGTTGGTCCAAAAACACAACCAGAAACACTACATAATTGGTCTATACCAGAAAGATACATAAATCCTTCCACAGGACAATAGGTTCATTACATGACCATCCAAAACATATATATAAAAACACCATCCACAGGACAATAGGTTCATTACATGACCATCCAAAACACTAATCTGAACACACAATCCAAAACACTACTGAGTGCCACTAATTGCTTCTGCATTCCTCTTTCTTCCTCTCCTCCTTGGTGCATTTGGCTGGGATGTTGTCGCAGTAGGTGCAGGTTGAGAATATGCAGTAGCTATGTGCTGAGGCTGAGAAGATGGAGCAGCAGTTTGTTGAGACTGGAAATTTGCTGGAGGAGTGGGTGCAGGCTGATAATTTGCAGCACCTTGAGCTGAAGATTCCCCTGGTTCAGATTGAGCATTCCTCCTCTGACCTCTAGTTCTAGTCCCCGTACCTTGAGTCCTTCTTTGTTCAGGTTGAAGAACTTGAGTATTTGCCTGTAATCAAATACAATCCACATAAGTAAATTCACAACTTTAACAAAATTTAATTGATAAGCACAATTAAATTCATTACCTGATTGCCTCCTACTGGGATTGTCCTATCAGCTGCAGTTTTACCTTTGCAGGTTCTCTTGTTGTGTCCAGGCTCTCCACACCTTCTACATCTCACAGTGGAACTAATCCTCCTCAGCCTATTAGGGTTCCTAGGCTCATCATTTGCTTTGTTCCTCTGTTTTTTAGGCCTTCCCGGGGCCCTCCTCACATAAGGTGGATGTAGAGGTGCAGCTTCCACTTCTGGCCATAATTTGGGCCCATTGTTTGGGAGGATTATGTGGGAGTAGGTATTCAGAAATGTGTGCCTTCTGAAAAAAATACAAACAAGTTGTTAGTTCTTAACTTTGTTTATCAACATAATGCAGTATTAATTAAGACAAAATTGATAGTTCTTAACCTGTATGCCATGTCCACATAATTCTATGGAACATGGTGATTATACCACATACAAGCCACAGCATGCACACAGGGAATCCCAGTCAGGTCCCATCTCCTACAAGCGCATGACCTGAGAGCAACATTGACAGCATACTTATCCTTGTCCCTCTCAACTTCAAATAGTCCATGTACAGTGTCACCATTCCAGTTAGGTCTCCAGCCTTCTGAATAGTCCTTTATTGCATCAAGCTTTTTCTGAATCAGTGGACACAACTGACTATTTCTCCACCTAAGCATTAGATCATTCTGCTTCACAATGCGATTGGTGAGGTAAAATTTGAGCCCCTCAAGCAGAGTAATAATAGGCTTGTCTCTATGCTCCAGGATGGTCCTATTAAATGCCTCACACATGTTGTTAACCTGGAGATCACAGTGTGTGTGTGTGCTATAAGCTGATCTTGTCCACATCTTAGGAGGTACATGCATCATTTCCAGCCAAGCATCTTGATTCAATTCTTTCATGTTGTCCATAGCATTTTTCCATTGTGGTTCTGTGCTAGCCCTTGCAGCAGCCCATAAAGCATTCTTCAACTCTTCTCCTGGGAACCTCTTCCTGAAATTACTGTATAAGTGTCTGACACACAATCTGTGTTCAGTATCTGGACCCAGCTCAGCAATAGCAGGCACCAATCCCTAACAATAAAAAAAGTTAATCAACAAACCACACAATAAAACTAAAGGCTAAATTTAAATGAGACTAGAGGTAAAGAACCAAATACTTTTTGTTGGTCAGAGATGAATGCCCAATTTTGAGGTTTAACACTATTCAGATCATGTAGAAGAATGTTCAAGAACCAAGTCCAGGAATCCTTAGTTTCAGCTTCCACTACTGCAAATGCTATTGGAAACATTTGGTTGTTTCCATCTTTGCCTACAGCTGTGAGAAGTTGACCACCATACAGTCCCTTAAGGAAGCAGCCATCCAACCCAATTAAGGGTCTACAATGCTTGGCAAATGCAGTCTTAGTAGCTTCAAAGCAGACATAGATCCTCTCAAAGACTGGCCCATGTACTCCCACTGCTGATTTTATAACGACTGTGGACCCAGGATTGCTTCTCAGCAATTCAGCAGCATACTGCCTCAGATGACTGTATTGCTCCATACTTGCACCATGCAACATCTCCAGACTTTTCACCTTTGCCCTGTAAGCCTTGAACCTCCCTATCACAATGCCCCACCTGAGCCTTGCCTCCTCTATCAAGCCCCTCACTTTCAGATCTGGTGTGTGTCTCAGAATTTGCATAAATTTCTTAGCAAGCCAAAATGTCGTTGCCTGCCTGTTAGTGGCTAGCCTGCAGCAATTATGGTTGTTACAGAAGCTTACAATTTGCCATGTAGGCCTTGAGGGAGTCTTGCTTGCTCTCATGTAGAATGGACACTCATCAACACATTTAACCACCACCCTCTTTTTATCATTTTTTGTTATTGTCAGATTCTTCTTCGTTTGAATTGCAAAATCCTTGACAACATCTGTAAACTGATATTTGTTGTTGAAAGTCATACCTAACTCAAGGTGGACAAACTCCTCATCTGCAGTAGGCTTGAACTTAGGATATTTCCTTGAACCTTTTCCTTCATCATCACTTTCTGATGGACTTTCTAAGTCCTCAGAATCACCATCCTCATCTTGAAAGTCCTCATATGTACTGGGCTCCTGGTTACTTGACTCATTCACAGCTTGTGTATATGGCTCAGTAGAATCTTCTGCAAAAGTTGGATCTGGAGTGGCCTCAGGTATATTCAACAGAGACTCTTTAGGAAGCACGCAGAGCCAATCCCAATCTTCTTCATAATCACTGTCATCCATTGAAAAATCAGAGGGTGTGTCTTCATCATCTGGATCAAATTCAGCATCAGAATTATCATCTTCATCACTGAGAACAACCTGACTGGACTTTCTTTTTCCCTTATCTACCCCCTTGTCTTTTTCCACAACATCAACCTGTTCATCATAATTTAATTTACATAACTTACATAAACAACTTAAACATAATTTAATTCATAAATTGTCTCATAATTTCCTTACCTCGGCCTCCTTGTCTTGAATAATCTCAGCCTCTTTGTCTTGCACTACCTCGGCACCTATTCCCCTTTCAGATTGAAGAACCTGAGGATTATCATAAACATTAACACAGGATCAAGCTATTTTTTCATGACAAGTTAAAGATTATATTAACTTTATTTCAACTTAGACAAAAATTTCATTCATAATTTCATTACCTCAGCCTCCTTGTCTTGCACTAACTCAGCCTCTTTGACTGTCTCAGTCTCCTTCTCTTGAATTACCTCAGCATCAAAGTCTTGAACAACCTCAGGAAGCTTGTCTTGTACTGCCTGAGACTCAGCTTCCTTCACTTGAACAGCCTCAGTTTCTTTGTCTTGCAATACCTCATCATCACTATCAGAATCAACTTGCAACACATCAGGAGTATCTTCAGCACTCTTGTAAGCAATTAGAGGAACAATATCTGCCTCTTCCACTATGTGTTCAACATATAGATCAACTTCAGCTATATCTTTAACATCTTCAATGAATTGTCTAACCTCTTCATCATTGGAAAGTGGACTAAAGCTGACAGAGCCATCACTTTGAACATGCCTATACCACAAACATTTGAACCTGGCATATCCCAGGTATTTTACAATCTTACCCAATTCAATGGATGAAATGAGATCCACATCATACGGATGCCAGACTTCGCAAAGCCCACTTGGATAGGGCATAGTTGGGTCAAATGTCAATTCACCCCCATGATACACACTCATGGTTATCTTATGGGGAGCAGTAGGCCTGCAGAAGAGACAATACAATAGAATACAATAAACTTTGTAAACTTTAGTGGAAGAGGGAATCTCGTGGACCACATGCAAGCACAAAGCAGAGAAAAGGATAGAGAATCTGACTAGGAAAGGCACCTACTTAAATAATATACATCAATGCACTTAAATCCTTCAACAACCATGACTCACAAGATAGAGAAAAGGATAAAATATATACCTGGAAACATAGTTTGCGGGCAAATCTCCATTGAGCCAAAAGTCCAATTTTGAAAACGGAGTTTTCTCTGGGACCATCTTCTCTGGGACCACCGTCTCTGGGACCACCGTCTCTTTTGTCGGAGTTTTCTTTTTTGGCCTTCGAGGGGTCTTCTTCGACACACCTTTTTTGTCGGTCGCCATTTCCTTCCTCTCAATTTTGCCTTCGGACCACCTTCTCACCACCGATGACCTTCTTACCCAGAAACCGTCTTCTCACACTCGCAATCGCAGTTCCTTCACGACCGCCGGGCTTCGTTCCTCTCGATTTGGTCGTCACCGTCGCGATTTGGAACCAAGTTGCAATTGGGAATGGATTAGGTTAGGATAAGACTCACGTGATCCTCACATGTTATGTCCGAATGCCACATCAGAAAAAAAATGCCATGTCAAACAAAAACGTTAAGTTTCTAACGGCAAATTAGCTGAGGGACCAAAACTGCTAACGGAGCTAAACGTTGAGGTACCATTATGCTATTTTTAAACGTGGGGGATTAAGATTGCACATTTTTGAAACGTGGGGGACCAAAAGTGCTATTGTTATAATTGCTGTGATTGGGCAATTTTTGGGCCTCATCCATTTTGTTTTGTCATAGCGTGATGAGCTGGATTGTTTGTTGTTTTTTTTTTGTATAAAAATTGTAGCTGCGTACACTTGTATTGACTCACACGTGATCTATTGTACAAAAACAAAACACGATTCTCCTGATTTTTAGGTGCGTGTGTGCCTGCCTGACAACATGGCTATCATACTAAAAAATTGTTTATCCAAAAAAAAAAATCATATTAATAAAGTCCAAATTAATTGAAGAACGGTGAAGACTACAGTGTTACCCATCGAATAAGAAAAATAATGGATTGATTGCACAAAGTTCTTGGCTAGAATAAAAAAAATACTAATGAGCTAAAAAAAATGATTAAACAGAGGATAATGTAAAATAGTTGCAGAGAGATGTAACACCCCGTTTTTAATTCAAATAATGTTGGTATTTTATTTTAATTAAGATTATATTGTATGGTGGTTTAATAGGTGATATAATAATATTTTAATGAAATAAAATATTTTTTTGTGATGCTGGGTGTGTTTTATGAAATGGAAGAGAGTTAGGGGGTGAAAGTTAGGATTAAAAATATAGACAAGGACTATGAGAGATTTTAGGATTTTTAGTTTAGCCGTTGAAGAATTAGGTTTAGATGGTTTAATAAGGATGGGGAAGCAGCTAAAGAAAAGAAAGAAGAGGACGCGTGAAAGAAGAAGAAAAAGAAAGAAGAGGACGCGTGAAAGAAGAAGGAAGAGGAAAGGAAGAGAACTAGGGTTCATCATCAATCACGGTAAGGGTGTGAGCTTTATCCTATAATTGTAGTATGATGATAGGTTGATGTAGAGCCATGCCTAGGAACCCTGAATTCGGAATTTTCGAAATTTGATTTTGAGGTAGAAGTGTTTCTGTCAGTTTTCTGTGCTGGACAGGGAACTTCTTGGTCCGATATCACCCAGTTCTAGCGTTCAAATAAAAATTTGGTAAACTAAGAAATAGTATGGTTTTTAATCGGCCTTCCAGGCGTATAAAGAACGTAATTTTTGGTTTAGTAATGAGTTCTAGAGATCGTTTTTAGTGACCGATGTACCTGCTGTTTCCGTCAGTTTCTGTGCTGGACAGCGAACTTCGTGGTCTGATATCACCCAGTTCTAAGGTTCAAATGAAAATTTGGTAAACTAAGAAATTGTAGGGTTTTTAATCAGCTTTCTATGCGTGTAAAGAACGTAATTTTTAGTTTAGTAATGAGTCCTGGAGATCGTTTTTAGTGACCGATGTGCCTGCTGTTTTTCAGAAAACGGATTACTGTACTTGTTTTTCAGAAAATTATTACTGTATCTGTTATTTAATTTGGGTACTCTTTTGAATTTTGGATATATGGATTATGGTGATTTATTTGAATTGGTGAAAATGAATATTTTGAATTCAATAAGATGAATTATTGGAATTGGTTGTTGATGAAGTGAGAATTGTTGTATTGCTGTTTTGCAAATGTGATTATTTGATAACAGGTTGAAGTGTTGTTTGAGCAAATATGATGAGATTTTCATTATGGAAAGTGATGAAGAAATATGCTATATAATGCATGTATAGAGTTGAGATGTTTGCACAAATACACTTCATACAGTCAATAGACATGTCTGCTAGTTACTGCGGTGCTAGAGAGTGTTCCAGAACCTGGTGACAGAGGTATGTCTGCTAGTTACTGCGGAGCTAGAGAATGTCCCTAAACCGGGGTAGTTCTGGAAGTCTGATAGACTTTATTTGGTGGTTAACTGTTCTGTGTGAACGCGGTGATACCGCTAAGGTTAACAATTGGTACCACATGCATGTGCATTAGAGTCACACATTGAGTCTCACGTTTTTGAGTGGTCCTATGTGATGGAAGAAATATAAGAACTGTGATAGTTGTTGTTGGTGAATATCTGTGAATGATGTTGTTAGTAAAAGTTTGGATGACGTTTACTTTGTTAAAGATATTTTATTGTGGAACAAAGTTGCTAAGTAGAACTGTCTTTGAAAATAATGAGTAAGGAAAGTATTATTGTGAAGAGAAAGTTTTTATAATGTAAACTTCTGTATTGTTCTTTCATTACCTGTTATTATGCTTAATTATATGATGAAGTTCTCACCCTTCTGTTGGAATGATGTTCTATGCGACATCGTACAGGTACAGGTGCTAGTGGAGCATCTCATGAGAAGTAGACAGAGAGCTATATACTGTTATTTAGATAGTTATCTAGTAGTATGAGGGTCAATTGCTCTGTATGTAACATTGGGGGACGTGGTTTAATAAATTATTTTGATGAGAGTAATTGACAACTCTTTTTGGTTCTTTCTTTTGTAAACTTGAGTTACATGGAGTTGACGTTTTTGGATGGCCATAATGCCTATACTTCTTTTACTGAATTTTTTTTATTGAAGTATGTCTGGAAGATGATTTTTTGATGATTCTATTTATTTCCGTTGTGCAATGCATAAAAGATGAAGTATGATTATTTTATGAAATATTTTGATCTAAAGTTTGAGAACGTGACATATGTTATTGAGGAGATATGTAGTCCTGAAATATTTTTGTAATGCTCTCTTTGAATATGCGTATAATCACTCTGATGTAAGTTTAAAATAAGCAAGGGGATTAGAGGGTGTTACAGAGGATGTTATCAATATGTTCTTAGAATATTCAAACAATGGAGATACCCGAAAACAGAGGCGGTGCACATGAGAAAGATGCCAGGTGGGATCAAATTAGGGTTGGTTATTAGTGTTGGAGTAATATTCTCATCCCGTCACTCCAATTCTCTCCCCATTAATTCTTTTTAAAATTTCAAAACTACCCCATTTCTTCTCCAAGACAATTCTACAAACATAGAAAGAAGAGTAAAATACATTTACCCCCCTCAAGGTTTGCTAGAAAAACACTCCACCCCATTCTTATTCAAAATATACACTCCACCCCACTCATTTTATCATGTTAACTCCATCCAAAAGATGCTAACGAAATATTCCATTCAAATCAAAATTATTTAATGTAAACTTATTTTTCCATTTCTTTTTTTTTTCTTGTTATTTTTTATTTTATTTTTTTTCAAAAAAAAACCTCACTTTCAAATAAAAATCGTTTAACGTCAGTTCCATTTAAAAAAAAAACGTTAGTTTCAACAAAAAAGAATATAACATCACAATTACTAGTAATACCCAGTTTAGGTGGTGGCAATAAAGATTTTTATAAATAGTGAATTATATAAAAATATTTCGAAATTAATTTCATACTAATTAAAATTTCACCAAATAAATACTAATTAAATTTATTTTTCCTAGATTTATAAAAAAATGTTGCTTATGAATTCATTGAGTAATGTATGAATATTATTTAATAAAATTCTCTTATCATATATCAATAACATCCCTCATTTTCAATTACTAAAAGTAATATATACTTTAACATTTAACATGTTATAACCAACGCGATCATATTATCCAAATTAATTAATTAATTAAAATAATAATATAACTTTATATTCTTTTATGGAGTGGAAGTTTAACGTACTTTTACCATAAGTTTTAATTTAAAACTATTTCATACATATTTATTCTTGAATTATTTTATAAAATGGTTACTTTATATACCAGCTCCAACAGTATGTAAGCATTGAGAATATTTGTTTGGTCAAATATTAGAAAGTGACGTTTTTTTCTGAAAAAAAAAGAAAAGGAAAAATAAGTTTACATTAAATAATTTTGATTTGAATGGAATATTCCGTTAGCATCTTTTGGATGGAGTTAACATGATAAAATGAGTGGGGTGGAGTGTATATTTTAAATAAGAATGGGGTGGAGTGTTTTTCTAGCAAACCTTGAGGGGGGTAAGTGTATTTTACTCTAGAAAGAATGCATATACAGTGTTAAAATTTAACTTTTAAATAAAATAATGAAGATAGAACTTTAGACCATTTTAATCATAGAAACTCTGATACTATAAGAACAATAAATCTATTATTCCAAAAACTAATTGATCATGAATTATTAGGAGTATTATGGCGAAAAACAAAATAATCCCTTCACTTCACGTACACCCTTAATTAAATCCAAGATCCAGAGAGAGAGAAATTAAAGAACTAGAAGCAGGAGTGCATGCATTAATTATGCTATATGGCTAGTATAAATACATGAGTTTGGGCTCCCTCCTTCAATATCACAGTCACATTTCACTTCAACTTGAATTAATTAGTAGAGGATTCATGGCTAGCTTTCGATCTTCCTCTGTCCTAATGCCCATGCTGTTCTTAACTACTTTTTTGTTTCTGAACAAGATGGTGAATTCAACAAAATCCCTCTCTTTCTCTTTCCCTGAGTTCGTGCCACAACAACCCGACTTGATCCTCCAAGGTCACGCCGTGGTTGCCTCAACAGGGAGATTGTATCTCAACCAGCAAGCCCAGGGCTCCACCGGTCGGGCCCTGTATGCAGCCCCTGTCCAAATATGGGACAGCAAAACAGGTAACGTTGCCAGCTTCACCACTTCCTTCTCCTTCTACATCTACAACGATAAAGGCATAACCGCTGATGGCCTTCTTTCTTGCACCTGTTGACAGCCAGGTCCAAGTTTCTGGTGGACTCCTCGGACTCTTCCCTGACGAAGATGTACATCAATCAAACCAAGTTGTCGCGGTGGAGTTCGACACTTTCTCCAACGGTTGGGATCCCGAAGGTCGCCACATTGGAATCGATGTCAATGGAATCAAATCGGTGAACACTACATCATGGGGCTTTTTTAATCAGGTTGTAGCCAATGTTATCATAAGTTATGAAGCTTCCACCAAAGTCTTAACTGCTTCTTTGAGCTACACTTATCAAAGATACACTGTCTCTTCTGTCGTCGACATAAAAAATGTTCTTCCTGAGTTTGTTAGAGTTGGTTTCTCAGCTTCTAGTGGAGTCCACACTGAACGACATGATGTTCTTTCATGGTCTTTTGAATCCAAGTTGCCATCATCAGCAGATAGTACCAAAGGTCATGATGGTGCTTTCAACAACGTTCATGTCTCAACCATCTAGATAGTCTCGTTTATTTCCAAAATAAAACTGCCTCATGCTGTTATGCATGCATTAATAAGACCTACAACAATGGTTCATTGTCATTGTAACATGCTTTAAAATTATGTGATTTCTCTTGTACCTGTTTAAAATATGAAGAGGTTTCTTATCTATCTTTATTTTGATTTAACATGTTATATCTTTTAAAAAAAATTCATTATAAGCTAATTAAAGAGATATATAAAAGAGGAATACAAGGACTACTCAAACTTAGTAAAAAAAAAAGAAAAAGCACAAACAAACAACAATCAAGGAATGAACAAAGCCAAAAAACCAAGAATCCTATCCTAGCAAACCAACAGTGCCCTGTTATGCTAACTTAGCATATTCTTTTGGCATGTATACAATTAGGATGATACAAATGTTGTTTTCAAGACAATTTGGGCAGCCCCCTTGCCCTCCAATGTGAAGGCTTTTACTTAATTGGCGCTTGATGCTGGATCGAATTCACAGTATAGGGAGAACCTGAGGAAAAGACCGGTTATTTCTTACTCCAGATGTGGCTCTCTATCTTTCTGTCAGCAACAAGAGAAGTCTAGCTAGCTCTCATCTACTACTGACCTGCTCTTTCTCAATTGATGTGTGGCGAAAGTGTATGGTTGGCTTGGTTTGTACTTTGTACACAGTACTCCTAGTCTCCTAGAGGGATCGCGGGATCATCTCCTACAATTTACCGGGTCCTGGCAGGAACAAAAATCCTATGTTGCATGGATACGGGTACGGTACCGGTACCGGGTACGGGTACGGGTACGGGGTACGGCATTTTTTGAAAAACTAGGGTACGGGTACGCCAGTTATATATATATATATATAAATAGAAATAAAATGTTTTCTACCACAATATTATTAATTAAAAATATCAAATCTCCTAATGGTCAATACTTATATGAAAAACCAACATAAAAACCATCACAACCTAATGAAAATCATCAAAAGAATATGTAATACCTTAACATATATCTTCAAACACATACCGTCATAGATAATCTTAAGATTGAAGAAACATAACATAAGATTGAGTAACATTGAAGAGACATAACATAAGATTGTTCAACATAGACAGTAACACAAATTAAAATAGTGCAAAAGAGACAATACGATTGTTCAACACAACAAAACAATTAAACGATAGATTGTTCAACAACCAACAGTACAAAATCAAAGCTCTCTCAAACAGTAATGGTGTCATCATTCTCTTCTCCATCATCAGTGAACAAAAACGAGGTAGTTTTGAACAATTTTTTTTTTAAAAAAAAAGTATCCGGAGTACCCACGGGCGTACCCAAACCTACCCGTGGCGTACCCAAAAACGTACCCCAGTTTTTTTTTTTGGGTGGACTTGGGTACGTACCTGGTACGTACCCACGGCGTACCCATGGCGTACCCGTACCGGATACGTACCCGGTACGGATACAATGCGATTTTTGGAGTACACATGCATCATAGCAAAAATCAGAGGAAAGGGAAGTAGCAATTTGAATGGCTTTAATTTGGACTCTCTGGTTGGCTAGGAATGATGTGATATTTAGAGGGGATGAATTGGAAATGTCAAACGATTTGGAACTAATTCAATGGCGGTCTTGGTACTAGATTAGAACAAAAATAGGGGTTTAATAGCTGCCTATTTGAGTGGAAAACGAATCCAATAATCTATATTTAGTCCCTTAAATGATAGGAAACTGGGTCCCACTGTTGTTGTTGTTGCTGTGATCAAATGAGACGTTGTGTGCCACCAGTTGTTGTGAAGCGAGGCCCGGTTGGGATGGCCCTTTTCTTTGGACAAAGATAAACGACTTACATTCATAGTAGGTTGGGCCAGGCACAAAAGATACAGACGACATACTGCCAATACAATTAAGAGAAAGCCTATTCACTAACAAGGTGCTATATATGATCTATGAGAAGGGTGGTGGAGCTGCATTGAAGGCAACATAAACACCACTTGACATAGAAGGTGAGGATCAATGACCACTCACGTGGTTGGGATGGCCTTTTATGTGGGGTTTAGGCTGGATATTGCTGGGTCTGGATGCGCGTGGGCCTGAATCATTTCTCTCTTATCTATTTCTCTCTTTTAAATCAAAGATAATAGTACATAATTTTTTTTTATGTTTAGTGAATAGAAAATTTAATTAAAATGATATGGAAAATAATAAATGATATAGAGTGATGTGGCGCGTCATGTAAGAGAGATTAAAGTGAAATCCACCGGGGGTGGATTAAAAAACGAAGCATAGTATACTTTGTGGCTGTTCAAACTGCTTCTAAAAGTTTGTGAAGAGGATTGCGGCGTTTGAAACCAAAGCTAAGAAATGTGAATTACGGAGAATGACGCGTGGCGGTTGCAACTCTGCAAAAAAATGATTAAATTCTTTAATTAACTCACGAGGGTTGCAACTAATGTTGGACTTTATATGTTCCTTCACGATGGTTTAAACCGCTGATAAAGTATAACAAAGGTTCTTCTAACTACAATCATCATATAAAACCACCCTGACACTAGTTTGACTTGTGCGGCGTGTGATATGGTGGCGATTACTAAATCAACAAGGAGATTTTTAGCGGCGGTTAATCATAACTGCAATCATCATATAAAACTACCCTAGCTAGCTAAGGTGATTTAATAATATTTTAACACGTGTCTTAAAAATTTTATAGTTCATGACATGTGTTAAAATATTATTGAGTAATACTAGAGCAACTTTACCCAAAAATTTAGTCAACCCTTAAAATATATTTATAAACATAATGTTCTCTTCACACTTGATTTTAACTTTGAAGTGAAAGAGAGGAGATCAATATGAAAAAAATGTCTGATATATGACACTTGATATGGATATATAATATGAAAGGCAGAAAAAGATAAAAATAAAATTAAGTAAATAAAGTGAAAAAATTTAGAGTTGTGAATAAATCAAAGTTGTGTAACATGATTTGAGCCATTGATGATTTAATTAATATAGTTATCAATTGTTATCTTTTCAAGCATGCTAATAAAACGTTCCTTTGCCATCAGATTCCAATAGGTTGAAGGCTTCTTTCGTAGAAAAATGCAAGCGACCCCCAGGCACGGATCATGTTGGACAGTTGGAGCATATAGCCGCCACAATTATTTTTTCTAATGTGGAGGGATTCTTTAACGTTTTTTTAGTACTAAATATATATTTTGTTCGTGTTATTTGTTTGATCTAAGTTTTTTATATTTTATTAATTTTTTGTTATTTGTGATTAAGTGGATACATAGTGGTTCAAGACTTCGACCTCTAAATAAATGGTTTGAGAATTTGGTTTTCTACTTTTATAAATATAAAAAACTCATTGGTCAGTCTCAATCCTACGGTTTAGTGTACGTTGAGCATACGGTGATGGATTAATCTCATGACTAACGATTATAAGAAAAGTTGTTAAGAAAAAAAAAACTCTATGATTCAAAAGTTCTGGATATCCATCATTGGTGACCAGACTTTTCATATTTTAGAGAGAATAGGAAAAGAAAAGGGTTTGGAGAATTTTGAATTGTTGTCGTTAAGAATGAGGTGTTAGGTTCATTTTTTTTTTGAACTTATGTTAGGTTCATTAATACACGCTAAAATTTGGTGTCGCACACCAAATTAAAAGATTTCATTTGTGACAGTTTTAAACCACCACACAAAATGTATCTTTTAAAGATTTCATTTGTTGTGGTTTAAAACCTTCGCAAAAATAGGTGCTCGCACTCCAAATTAAAGCATAGTCCATCAATCAGGTTGTTCAATATATATATGAACCTAACACCTTTTGAAATAAGTTAAATACCAAAAACACTTTTTTACCATACATTTTTAAAAATAAAAATTGTTTTTAATAGCTAATTTAAGTTAGTCTAATATCAATATCATTTATGTCAAATTATTGCTTTATACGATTTTTTTAAAAAAATACCTTTTGAATTAAGTTCCATTTTTAAGATGAAAAAAAAACGTTTAAATAATTAATTACGAGAATCCCATTTTCCTTGGTTTTAAAATAATTTCAAATTTTAAAATGATAAGAAAAGGTAAAAAAAATCAATTACTTTTTAAATTCGGTAGCCAAGTTTTATATAAGGAAAAATATTTTCGAAATTAATTATTTATTTCCTTCAATTTCCTTATATAAACCACTTAATTATATTAATTTCCTTATTTAAAATCATAAAAGACATTAAATGTCTTATGGAATAAATGCTATTTTTTTTTAAACAAGGAAATTTAAAATAATTAAATAAATTTTAATGCATTGACTATTTATTTAAAGAAAATATTTTCAAAATTAATTATTTATTTCCTTCAATATCCTTATATAAACCACATAATTATATTATTTTCCTTATTTAAAATCATAAAAAACATTAAATGCTTTATGGAATAAATGCTATTTTATGTTTTTTTAAATAAGAAAATTTAAAATAATTAAATAAATTTTAATGCAATGACTATTTATTTAAGACAAATATTTTCGAAATTAATTATTTATTTCCTTCAATTCTCTTATATAAACCACTTAATTATATTAATTTCTATATTTAAAATCATAAAAGACATTAAATGCTTTATGGAATAAATGCTATTTACGTTTTTTTTTTGAAATAAGGAAATTTTAAATAATTAAATAAATTTTAATGCATTGACTATCTATTTAAGGAAATATTTTCTAAATTAATTATTTATTTCCTTCAATTTCCTTATATAAACTACTTAATTATATTAATTTTCTAAGACATCAATCAATACTTTCATTATGAAAAAGTTGAAATACTAAGAATGAAAAAAATCATAATAAGAATAAAGATATTTTAAAAATTTAAATTGTGAAACTCAATTATAGTATATTGTACTCATACACTCATTTAACAAATATAAAGATTAAAAATATAAATGAATCAATCGGTAAATATCTTCATTTATGCGAGGTACAAAAGATTTTTGCTTACCAAGATGAAAATACATATATCTTGATCTATTAGGTTGCGGACCAACAAAATGAAAAAAGAAAAAAGAGTACGATGAAGAGCAAGAAAAGGAATGATCAAACATTTGTAAAGATCAGTAGAACCTAACAAAGAGCAAGAGAAGTTGGAGCATTTTCCAAAATAGGTTTGGATTTAGAAGAAGGTTAGAGCATTGCAATCCAAAAGAATCAAACAGCTGCGATGTAAAGACGGAACTTACTAAACTTCATAGGTCAAGTTAGTGGAGAGGATTTGTACACTCCGGTTATACATTCTATTTACCTATCTAAATATAGTGGTAACCTCTCAATCAAATTGTTGTTTCTACAAAGAATAAAACTTTAAACAAAATATAAAAGTAAATATATTAATTATTTTCATAAAGAATAATTTAAGAACACCAATAAAAAACACTTTAATATCCAAAAATAGAAACTGAAATACAATTTAATATCAGAGCCTACAAAAGTTAGGAATCTTAAACTACCAATCCTAAAACCTATAACTTGAAACACATCAAATATTCTCCTTGTTAAATAGGCCTCATTCTCCTTCCCATATTTGTCAAACCCCCGCCCGAAGTGCCCCATTAACGCTCCAGTAGACTACGAATAAATGCACGCCAAATCAGCACAGTCATCAGTCTAATATTGGACGCAGGGACCCATCAAGAAATCCTGGATAAGTTTCCAACTGGTAAAGAGCCAATAAGAATCCAGTTTAAAAGCACATATAGGAAAAACTACAAAAAGCCTTTGATAGAAAAAAAGCAAATAACTCATGATTGTTCATGTTCTGTTCTAGATACTCATGTTGTAGACAAAAAAGTAAATAACTTAAAAGGGGCATGACAAATGATAAAAAGTCTTCTTCAGTTATATGATAGACATCTAGTTCCTATCCATGCCATCTACTGAAGATAGTACAGACAACAGAGAAAGATTTTAAAAAATAATCTTTTAAAAAGGAGAGGAAGCTAGAAACATAAGAGAATTTTATAAGAAACCAAAACCATCTAGCTCAATGTCAAACACGAACTCATCTATCTGAAAATGCAGCACATTCCAATGTCCCCCGAAATTGCATCCCCAAATACAATCTGTCAAATAAGAGCAAATATGATTCTATGAGAAGAACCACAACATATGTTTCATGTCCTCTAAAATGTTTTATAGCTTCCAGCACCTGGCAAAGGTGAGAGCATGATAGCTTTGACAAATCTCGGACATGAAACAGATCCAGTTCAACTTTTGATTTACATCCATGTTGATCTGATTTAATGCAAACCATAGCTCAAGGACTTCGAGCTAAGCAAAATCCTAGTTCCCGACAAAAAAATTGTAGAAGAGAAATGAAGAGGAAAAAAGTTATTTTTCTCTCTCTTCATCTAATTATTGCCAATCCCAATTATTTTAGTTGCTACCAGCATCTTGGCTCCACTAATAGATTGCGGACAGGCAAACAGACCACAATAGATGATCCTTTCCCCATGTGGCTTCTAGCCTCATATCAAATTGCAAGTAAAAAACTCAGAATCAGATGAGACAAAAAATTCATGAAAGCATATATGTCAGGCCTTTTACTTAAGCATCAATCCATGATTGCTTCGGGGACATTTTATCTAGGCAAGAAAACATTCACATGGAAAAATCAAAATACACTGAATGCTAGTCATAAATAAAGAGTACAAAAAAATAAAAGTTTGAGATAAGAATCAAAATATATCATTTGGAGGTCTTCTTCTATTAATCTTCCTTGTTGTTCATCATATGCTAATATTGTAAGGGAACTTAGAGAACAACTGTTGTAACCTAAGGATGCGTCAGTTCAATGATATGGGAGAACTACTAATTAAATGTATGATTAACTTCTCAGTTCTCACCTGTATCTATAATAAAATCCAGATTGCAAGAAGCAATGTATAGGTGCGTGGAGTATGAAAAGAGAAACATTGGAATGTGTAACTGCAGCATTCAAAGGCTGCGCATGAAAAATACACTATAAGAAGGAATATCATATATGATGAGTGAGATGAGTGAGAATTCTCGACCATTTAGCAGTAATCACATCATATGGAAGATTTCAAAGACCAATACAAAGACTTAAATTAATGACCCGAAGCTTTAGAGCAAATACCTGCAAGTATAATGAATTCAATCAATGATATCTTCAGTGAAAACATTTCTAATCTAGCCAATCAATCAAAGCAGTCTACAATGAAAAATAATGTCTAAATCCAATCTATAACCTGGAATTTGAAAGTATTGAAAGCAATTTATAGGAAAATATAAAATTAATTGAGGAGTTGAGCATTTAACCTGGAACCTTCACATAGACCTATCAGAGGAAGAGGAGTTTGAAAAACAAATAACAAATGATAAAAGCAGTGGATTTAGGAACACACAAACAATAAGAGACATTACAAAACAAAATAACAAATCAGAAACACCTCGGGGAATGAAGAAGAAAAATAATCTTTTAGTTTATCTTAGGTGATTAGGTGATAAAACTGGAACTTAATTGTTCAGTTCCTAGTCTGTAAGCCAAGAGTTATATTCAAAATTTTACATGTTATGAAAATGTTGCCTTGATAATGGTTATGAAAAAAATTAAATCATGTAGTATGAGAACTTACCATGTTAAGTTCCCTGCAACTTGATGGTTTCCTCTTGCGGCTGCCCCATTCTCTTCGGTGTTCATACTCATAATAAGTACTAACGATTTTTTGCAAACAAATCATATACATATGCCCGTAATGGAACAAACAGAGTGAAAGACTGTCACTGGCTTACTGCGATTCTGCAAGGAAGTTAAACAGATAAGATGAGATGCTTGAAATGAAATTAGGGATTGATGAGAACATAGCACATTAAAGCACAAAACAATTTAATTCTTTTCACCAATGGTGGTTAGTGATTTAAAAATAGTTGCATTAAGAATAGTAAGCATTGAAGATAGGATATCATGAACTAAAGCAAACAGGACCCTAAGGTTTTGTTGTCTTTCTCATCATAAATCAATTAAATCAATTGTTAAGGTTTGCTTAAGGTTGAGGAAAAAAACAAATCCAAAAAAGCACCAGTAGAAAAATCCTTGCTAAACTATGTTAATAACAAAATAACACCAGAATTAAATTAACCAACTTTAGGTGATAGTAACTGTATAAAAGCTATTTCAAAACCCAATAAACTCTAATCACATAACTTGACGGTGCAAGATACAGAGACAATAGTCATCCGAAATAAGAAACTCATTTTAAAAACAATCTCATTGGTTTAAAATTCACCAGATTATGATGAGAAACCTTAGAATAATATTCATGAGCGAAAAATATAAGCTATAATCTTCTATGTTATACTACACATACATAGCTCTTTATAGGCACCTTAAGATTGATTGGGAGCAAATCAATTTTCAAGGGCACTCCTAATCTGTATAGCATTTTGTTAGGAAATCCACATTTCAAATTAAATGAGATAGTGCAGTGTTCCCCCCTCAAAAAAATAAAAATAAGAGACAAAAAAACTAAGAGAACAAAAAGCAATTTGGCATAACATACCTCGGGTACAATCATAGTTGATCCCTTCACTACATTTTAGCTAGCAAAAAGTACATTATCCGTGTTTGTACAGGAACAGAATTGCAAAAGTGTACCCAGGAGGTCCATGCTATGCTGTAAATGAACATTTGCATTCCATTCAAAATTGTTAATTTAGTGCTTTAATAATAAGATGGCCTTTTTTATGATTTCACAAAAAGAAAAATGCAAGAAAGGGTGGTGGGGCCGTAGAGCACCGGAGAATCACCTCCGCCACTGAGGAGGTGGCGCTGCTCTGGTTGCTGTTGTTGTCGTTCCATGCAATTACAACTTTTAAACAAATATGAAGATCAAAATTGACTCCTCCCTCTGATAATTCCACCTTCTCTCTTTCACAGTGTTACTGTCACCAATAGTTTGGGAATCGAATCGAATCACACACACAACCGACGGAGCCTGCAAAACCCTAGCAACCTTCCGCCGCCGCCGCCTTTGCCAGCATGAACCTCTTTTGTAAACCGATGAGCAGTCAATGAGAAGACGTGAGAGGAGCCGCGCAATTGAAAGAGGAGGAGGAAGAGCTTGGAGAAATCAGGGCACATGTGGAAAAAATTTAACCGTGCAAGAAAGAGTGTTGAAGAAGAACGGTGAACGTATGAATTAAGCTTGGTGGCGTTAGGGTTTGGGCGCAGAGAGAAACAAAGTCACAGGAGGAAGAAGAAGATTTCAGATTAGAATAATACGTTGATGGTGAGCGGCGCAAATTGAAAGAGGAGGAGGAAGAGTTTAGGTTCAGCACGTGTAAAATATCAGGAGAAATAAGGTAAGGGCAAATAGGCCCAAGGTGGAAAAGCTGACGTGTAAATAATTAAGTTAGAATTAATCTCGGAGCGACACGTCACTAACTTGGCCTGTGAGAGCGACACGTCATGCTAGAAGTTGTTCTTTTCTAATATATATTGATATTGATTTCCTTCAATTTCCTTATATAAACTACTTAATTATATTAATTTTCTAATTTAACATCATAAAAGACATTAAATGCTTTATGAAATAAATGCTATTTTCATTTTTTATTTAATAATGAAATTAAAAATAATTAAATAAATTTTAATGCATTGACTATTTATTTAAGGAAAATATTTTCAAAATTAATTATTTATTTCCTTCAATTCCTTATATAAACCACTTAATTATATTAATTTCCTTATTTAAAATCATAAAAGACATTAAATGCATTATGGAATAAATGCTATTTTCTTTTTTTTTAAATAAGGAAATTTAAGATAATTAAATAAATTTTAATGCCTTGACTATTTATTTTAGAAAAATATTTTCAAAAATAATTATTTATTTCCTTCAATTTCCTTATATAAACCACTCAATTATATTAATTTCCTTATTTAAAATTATAAAAGACATTAAATGATTTATGAAATAAATATTATTTTCGTTTTTTTTAAATAAGGAAATTTAAAATAATTAAATAAATTTTAATGTATTGACTATTTATTTAAGGAAATATTATTCAAAATTAATTGATTAATTCCTTCTATTTCCTTATATAAAACATTTAATTACGTGAAACACGTTTTCTTTCTTTTAAAATAATTTCCATTTTCAAACTGGAAAAAAACATTTAAATAATTAATTACGTATTAAATAATCGATTTCCTTATATAAAAAAATTAATGACATGAATCCCCTTTTCCTTGGTTGTAAAATAATTTCAAATTTTAAATTATAAAAAAAAGTTAAAAATATTTAAAAACTTTTTTAATTCGGTAGCTATGTCTTATGTAAGGAAATTAATTTTCAAAATTAATTATTATTTCCTTCAATTTCCTTATATAAATTACTTAATTATATTAATTTCCTTATATAAAATCATAAAAGACATTAAATGCTTTATGTAATTTAACTCAACTTCCGGGATGATACTTGGTTCCATCAAATTAATGATTTTCCCATAAGTCGCACACCCTACTCTTTTATCCGATTACCCGATGTCCTAAACCTAGATGTCGGCTACAACTGTTTAATTGGTGAGACTTTTTTTTTGGTTACAAGAGGAAAATTAACAAAAGAGAAAGATTAACTAACTGCATCCAAATACAATGATGCATAAACAAAAGAGGGAGGTCTAGTCCAAACTTGCAAAGGTGAACCCAGGCTGCATGCTTCCCGCGCTAATTTGTCCGCCGTGTTATTCTTATTCCGATCAACATGGGATAACCGAAAACTTTGAAACTGCAATAAAAGACCACGCACCTGCCTGATTACCTCTCTATCCCAAAAGCTGCTAGTATCACCCCCAGCCTGTAATGCTTGCACCACTTGTAAACAATCTGATTTGCAATCCACAGTGTTGTGCCCCTGCTCGAGCGCGTGTTGTAAACCCAACTCCACAGCCTTAAGTTCAGAAAGGAAGCTGCTGCCATTATCGTAACTCAGAGAACTTGCAGACATCCATTTTCCGTGGCTATCACGAAACACAGCTGCACAACCCATACGACCCACTTGAGGATTCCAACTCCCATCCACAGCAACATACACACTAAAGGGAGGCAAATTTTGCAGCGTGTTCCCCCCATCCTCCGGAAGACGCAGCGGTTTGTTCATCGTCTCGCGCCATAGGGCCTCATCTCTAAGCACACATCGCAACACTTGGTTCAACGGTAAGTTCTGGGTTTCGAAGACACTATGGTTACGCCAACGCCAAGCCCACCACAAAACCGCGAAGCCTAAGGTGCTGTTCCTGTGTGCAAATATAGTCCCGAGCCAATTATCAAAATCCATGTGAATCGCTAGTGGTGGAAGTACAGCTTGAAAATGACTCCAGAGCCTTCTTGAGTCCGGGCATCCACGAAAAATATGGTCCAGATCCTCTTGATCCGAGTCGCACGCAAGATGGGCCTTGAAACGCTTGACATTGGATGGTAGTGCCCCATGAGCTACGAGCCAGAGGAAGAAACGGATCTTCTCCGGCACTCTCGTCTTCCAAATCTTCCTCCAGATGCCAAAATCTCCCATCACCGGTGCCGTCAAGCTATGGTATGCTGTGCTCGGTGTGTAGTAACCGTTAGGACTGTGGATCCATCTTAACGCATCTGAATGATTTCTGTTCGGAGGAATTTGAATACACATTATTTCTGCAATAATCTCAGGAGGCAACACAGTATACAAGACATTAAGGTTCCACTGTCCCTCTTGCCACAAATCTGCAACCCTTACTCTTGTATCCGCGATGTTTACAAATGGTAGACGATCACATAATCTCCCAGTCCCAAGCCAATTCACGTACCACAAGGACGAAGAGCCATCCCCTAGTTGCGGCTTGAAACCAGTACCAACATGTTCAGTAGCTCGTATGATGCTTTTCCAAATATAAGAGTCCCCTTTCTTATATTTACCTTGAAGAATCCCATCCGTTCTCAGATATTTTTGCGTCATGGCAGTAACCCAGGGCTTGTCCTTATGATGCAACAAATTCTCTACGAGGGAGCCAAGCATGGCAATGTTATTCAATCGGGCACTACGAAGACCTAGGCCGCCGTGCTCCTTAGGCTTGATAATTTCACTCCAAGGTACCAAACTCCAACCGCGATTGCTTGTTCCTTTAGCCCATAAGCAGCAGCGAATTTTCATGTCCAGAAAATCACAGACAGATTGAGGTAGCCAAAGGGATTGCATGGTGTAAATAGGAATGGACGTTAAGACAGATTTTGCAAGGCAAAGCTTACCGGCCTTATTCAGCATACGAGTTTTCCAAGAAGCTAACCTTGCATTAACCTTCTCCATGATGGGGAGGAAAAGATCCCGAGTCACTCTTCCTTTTAACAAGGGAATACCAAGATATTTACCAAGGTTGGACGCTCTCCGAACTCCCAGAATGGAAGAGAAGTCTTCTTGGACCGCATGAGCAACAGTTTTAGAGCAGCACATACGAGACTTTTCTAGGTTCACACGCATTCCTGACGCTTCACAGAAGTCTTTCAGCGTTTCTGCTACTACACGCATTTGTTCCCTGTTTGCTTGACAGAACAGTAGCACATCATCTGCAAAAAAGAGATGCGAGATCCCCATACCTTCCTTTGCAATGCGGACAGGATGCCACGCACCCTCATCAACTCTCTTATGTATCAGAAGCGCCAGACGCTCCATACACAAGACAAAGAGGTAGGGTGATAGTGGATCCCCTTGTCGGAGCCCTCGTTGAGGATTGAAAGAATCAAGCTTTGATCCATTCCAAAGAATAGATATAGAAGCCGATTGAACACCCCACATAATCAACTCGACAACCAGCGGAGGAAAACCAAAGTCGTGTAGAGTGGCTCTGAGGAAATCCCAGCTAACCCTATCATAGGCTTTCTCCAAATCAATCTTCAACGCCACCAAACCCCCTTTCCTCTTGTAAGTATGAATGGTATGCATTACTTCTTGTGCCAGAACTATATTCTCTTTGGATCCTCTCCCCGGGATGAAGCTTCCTTGAAGGGGGTTGATCAAATCATGTAGAAGAGGCCGGAAGCGGTTCACTAGGACCTTTGTGATGACTTTATAGGCAACATTGCACAAGCTGATGGGGCGGAGATCTTTAAAGTGAAGCGGATTGTCGACCTTCGGAATGAGAACAATGAGGGTTTCCAGAAGAGATGATTCACCCTTCCCTTGGACAAAAGCGTCGGCCACCATAGCATGAAGATCTTGACCCAATATGTTCCAATACTGCTTGTAGAAGAATGCTTGGAAGCCATCAACACCGGGCGCCTTAAAGGATTGCATGGTCATGACTGCACTACGAACCTCCTCTAGAGAAACAGGTTGCACAAGGTCAACCCTATCCTCCTCAGAGATAGATGGCGGCATGATCTCCATAACATGGTTACGGTAAACCTGCGAGTCAATAGAAAACAGGTTAGTAAAAAAGGTTTGAGCTCCCACCTTCAAACCTTCCGGATCCATACACCATTCCTCGCCAACAAATAGCCCATGTATTTTGTTTCGCTTCCTGCGAACCACGGTCTGAGTATGAAAGAATTTGGTGTTCCGATCCCCAAGCTTCACCCATTTCTCCCGGGACTTTTGATACCATGTGAGCTCCTCTTGGGTGAGGATCTGATCATACTCCTCTTGTAGGGCTCGTTCCAATCGCAGCAATGATTCTGTCTCTTGCACTTCAAGTTCATGTTGGAGTCCCTGAAGGCGACGCTCCACACGTTTCTTTCTCTTAGTGATGTTGCCAAATACATTCGCGTTGAAAGCTAGTGATGCCACCCTTATATTGTTAAGCTTCCCTGTCAAGGATGAAGGTATGAAAAACGGTAGAAAGGGGGGGTTTGAATAACGTTTTAAGTATAAAACTTCCACCTTAAAGATTTTGACAAATCTTTCGAGAACTTAAGTGCTAAAGATAAGAGATAGAAAAGCACACAAGGATTTTATCCTGGTTCACTTGATAAATCACTCAAGCTACTCCAGTCCACCCGTTAAGGTGATTTCTTCCTTCTTAGAATGAAGGCAATCCACTAATCAGGTAAGAGTTACAACTGCACTTGAAACCTACAAGTGACTAACAATTACACTGACTTAGCTCACACTAAGATTCACTCTCTTAGTCTTCTCTAGGATCCGATCAGCCTTGATCTTCTAAAGGAACTAAACAAACTGTTTATCAAAGAATTGTTTACAAGAGATTTGCTTCTAAAAAGCTAATAGTAAACTCAATGAATTTCAGATGAAAGAAAGCTTAGAAGAATTTGAATATGTCTTGCGCGTATGTGAATGCTTCTAGCCGTTTCTTTCAGTCTTCAGCCTCTTTATATACTCCAAGGATTAGGGTTGAGCGTTGCATGGGGAATGCTACCGTTGGAGGGCAGTTCTGGAAAATTCAGCTTCTGCTATGTCTGAGACTGTTAGGTAGGTCGTCAGGAAGGTACAGTTGCTTTTGTACTTGGATAGCGACTTGACCTTTAAACCTAGGAGACTTCTGATCAGGGGAATGCTTCATATTGGAACTTGTGAAGCCGGTTGATCAGAGTCAGAGGGAAAGCCCAGATCCTCTGACCATTGTTTCTTCTGATTCTGAACTCAGAGGGAAGAACATGGTCTTCAGAGTATCTTGCTTCTGGACAACAGAATTTCACTAATCAGCTTCTGGATCTTCAGAGTCTTCTACACCATCAGAATATCTGAGCCTTCAGTGTTTCTTGGTTATCAGACTTTCTGGATCTTCAGAGCTTCTAGTGACTGAGTCCACATCAGAGTTTGTATAACTTCAGAACTTCTGAAGCTTTTCCACTGTTCATACTGAACATGGTGAATGCGAAAGCGTTGCTTGGGTTGCTCTTTATACACAGTGCTTCTGATTTGTGTGAGATTGAGTTGAGGTCAGAGCCTGTAAATAGCACACTCAGAAAAACACGTTAGAGTACCACAATTGTTCATATCAAAAGGTTAACTTGTAATCATCAAAACATAGAGTTGTACTACTAGATCAAAACTTGATCTTACAAAGGAGGGGGGAGGTTCCTTCCAAGTATCTCAGACTAAGGGCTCGAAAGAGGGATGAGTGGCCCAAGCTGCATGGAAACGGTAAGGTCGGGACTCACGATCACCAACTGTTGCATTGCATCTAACAAGGATGGGGCAATGATCAGAGTAGACTCGTGCTAGGTGTTCTACGTATGCCTCCGGGAAGATGTGCCTCCATGAGATATCCCCAATGGCACGATCTAAACGTTTAGCTATTGTGCGCCCGCCATGTGGTCTCCGTTCCCAAGTAAATTGTTTCCCTGTGGAGCCTAGATCAATAAAATCACAAGCTTCTATCATGGACAACATGCGGTGAGCTCGCATTTGGCAAAAATCACCACCAGACACCTCAGAGGGGGAGATTATCTCGTTAAAGTCACCGATAGCAAGCCAAGGTTCAAGAAACCTTTGGCGGAGGGAAATCAAGTGCCTCCATAGATCTTCCCTCAGAGTAGGATTAGGGCTTGCATATATAGCTGAACAAATCCAAGCTCGGTTATTAATGCTCACCGAAACGGAGACCACTTGTACATGCACATCTACCACTTGAACCTCAAAGCTTCTATCCACTGGTGCAAGAATCCAGATTCCTCCCCGATGGCCAGACGCCTCCGAAATGCCACATAACTCGTAACCTACACGCCGCCAAAAGGATGCAGCTATGTCAAAACGACAGTGTGTTTCCACAACAATAAACAAGGAGGGGCGGAATGACTTAATCAAATCCCTGACTCTCCGCTGACCACGAGCTCCTGCTCCGCCTCTAATGTTCCATGCCAGGACACTGAGAGGTGTACTATCCATAAACACTTTGAGGGAGAGGTGCCAAACAGACAGACGCTACTGCCTGCTTGAGGGGTCATGAACCGCGTGCTGTGCTCCTGGGTCAAAGGGAGTATCAACAGAGGCATGTAGCACCATATGATCTTCCTCTCCATGAGCTCTTGAGTCTTCTTCCTCATCCAGCAAGGCATAACGATTGCCTTGTTGGTGTTCCAAGTTCAAAGTTGTAGCAGTCCCGTCCCCAAACACAAATATTTTTTTATTCCCTATCATTCGTGTTTCTGGTGGGAGTCTCCCTTGGTGTCCTTGTTGTTGTATCGACTTTGGAGAATTAGTTGAGGTGGATTCCCCAAAAGGCTCCAGTCGCTGGCCCTGTGAGTTTGTCTCCTTTCTTGTTCTCTTCCTACCAGAAGGCGCCACCTTCGTATTGAGAGAGATGGCTGTTTCAGTTGCTGCTCTAACTTGCATGGCCCCACTGTGCACATCATGGAATACCCCTGCCCCTCCCTGCTGGCTAAATCCTTTTTTCCCACCTTGATTTCCGCTAGGCGCACGCACAGACTTAGGAATTATAAGACCCCTATATTTATTTGATGTATTTGTGTGTGTATTGTAATGTATTTTGTAATTTACATATATGAAACCTACGACGATTGATTTCTCAGTCAGATCGTTTACCGTCAGACTGTTCGTCGTTTACCGATTTTTCAGTTTATCGGTAAACGAAAGGAAAATTATTACTATGTTAAATATTTTTGGAAATACTTTGGAAAACCTAACCATAAATACCTATATTATTTTTAGAATTTTTCTAGGGTATTTTGGTTGATTTATGATTTTTGGTTAATTTTTAATGATTTTACCTTTGGTAAATAGTTAAAAATTCAAAACAAATGGTAGATGGTAAAAGTAAATTATGGAAAAATAATTCTTAAACCCTAATTATTATTCCTGAGTGCCCTGGGCCAGATTAGGTCTTGATTGATTCGAGTTTGGCACCATTTGATCATTATTGAGTTTTAAATCAATTTATTTCATTTTCATGGCAAACATCTTGACCCTACATTCATCATCAAGTTTCTCTTTACTCATTCAGTGGATTTGGCTGATTCAAGGCTTTAATTAATCCTTCCCACTTCCTCTATTTGACCCAACAAGTTTCACATTCAGATCATCTCCCAATCTCTCTAACCAATCTCACTAAGTTGCCTACTTGATCATGTTATAGAAAGTTCACCAAAAACACAAATTTATTTTTCTAGCCTTCAAATTCAAAATTGGGCTTCGAGGTTGTGTTCATAATCATCCTAGGAGTCTCCCATAAAAATTTCAGATCAATTGGAGGTCCCTAACACAAAATCTGCTCAAAACATCAAACTGTTCTTGGTGTTCTTCAGTTTTTTCAAATTCCGGTGAGAAATCCAAACTTTAATCATGTTTTTCTCTCTAATCACTTGGACTTGAAACTTTTACTGTATGATCATGATGCTGTGAGATAATTTCTGGCAAAGTTTGAGAATTTTTGGAGCACTAGATTAATTACTACAATTTTTGCATGATAACTGGACTTTTAATTGGTTAGAAAATATGGAATGTGTTATAAAATTTGTTAGAGCCTGATTTAGGTCATGATAATTACATAGAGCTTCAGTATAGGTCTAATATCATCCCTGGAAGTTTTATAAATTATTTCACCTATTTTAGTAATTTATGTGATTTTTAGTTAATTAAATAAGTAATATATGTTTTAAAATGTTTAAAAATAGAATAATTTTGTAAAATAAATTTTCCAGTGATCAAGTATGTTAATATATTTTATTTAGGTGTTCTTAAATTTTCCAGTGACTTAACTCACTTATTTAGTAATTTTAAGTATTTTTAGTATAATAATAGACTTTTTAGGATTATTTAATGGTTTAGAAATAGTTTAATAGTTCCAGAAAATCAATGAAAATTTTCCAGAGTCACAAAAGCGTTTATAAACAATTTAGAGCACTGAAAATAATTTATTGATATTTTTCTTCTAAATTAGCTATTTTTAGGTGTTTTTCTTTAAAATGGTTAATTAAGTTTTTACATTTAAAATTGGTAATACGTTTTAAAAATATTTCCAGAGGTTTGAAAATAGTTTTTATATTATAACTGAACTTAGGAGCATAAAGATTAATAAATTTGAACTTCATAACGTTTTTATTGTTTTAATAGCTATTTTAAGTAATTTTGTATAAATTGGTTAATTTAGTAATTAGTTAAAAATGGTTAGTTGGCTTAAAATTTTTCCAGAAAGTAGAATTTTTTTTTAATGATGTAATCTGACTTAGAAAAATTCAATTTGTCATTTTTAACATTTTTAGCATTTTTATATGTTTTTAAGTATTTATTTGCTATTTAATTTGTTAAAAAGGACAAAACGGTAATTTCACATGTCTTAAGGGTATTTCTGGAATTTTGGGCAAACTTAAGGACTCCAGATTAAAACCTATAATTAAGGACTAAAATAAATATTACCTTTATTAATTAATTTAAGTTTTAAAAGGATCATAATTTAATATTATGCAGTGCCGTTTGACGATTGATCCGTTTCCGATTATTCACGCGGTTAAAGGTTAGGGTAACTCCGTCATTTATTTTCAGATAGCATGACTTTATTCATTATCTATTCCACCTATTATTGATGGATTGATGGAGTATTATTATCTTGGTTATCTTATTGATTATGATGAACTGAGGTTCACTTTTATCGTTGATGAATTGGAACTTTTATTGGTTATGTTGAATTGAGGTCACTCTCATTATTGTGTGGCTAACCATATCATTTCATTAGGAGTGGCGGGTTAGTGGTCTCGACCACGCGCCGTCCCGTCCTACGGGGCGTTACACTTCAAGCGGCGGTTTCTGTTTTCGTTCAGTTACTGTCCCACCTTTCGAGGTGCAATTGTTAATGTTATTATTATTATCAAGCGGCAGCCGGAGACTGTCCCACATGTGCAAATTTTTTTAAGTGGCCCCAACGGTTATCGTTCCGTTGTTACCCATCGGGGTATTATTATTATTATTATTGATCGATCCATTTTGTAGAGAGCATATAGACATTTAGGAAGACTAACCCTTATTTGCTATATGCTGCTTCTTTATTTAACTTGCAATCTGATTTATGTTTAATGCATGAGTTAACCCTTTCATTGTTGCTTGTCTTGTTGTTTTTGGCGTTCGTCTGCCATTAGGTGCGGATGCGGATGAACAGAAGTAATGACTTGGTTTTCTGTTATGGCGGATTTGAATAAAGGACTTTATATTTTATTTTCTTGTTGTTGTGTAATAATTATAACTTATTTGGGATACTGGGTATGTAATATTATTATTGTATCGTGTTAAGTTTCTCGCGAGGTTTTTGAACTTATAACTGTTCGTTTTCAGAAAAAAATTTCCGTGGTTCCGTGAACCTTAGTCAATCGTTAGGTTACCTAATGCGACGTCCCAGTTACTGTAATTGGGGCGTTACAGGAATATTCTCCAACGGATTCCTAGGCTTTGAATTCTGATTTTTCCATACCTTTTTGGTAACTGACATCCAATCACCATGCGCTGATTCCGGGCAATTAATCTTCGCGACTTTCACGCCAGGGTCAACGCCCTCAGTCATCTGTTGGTCGGATTCTAGGGTTGTCCCCTGCCTGGTATCCTGAGTTGTTGCCGCAACCGTCGCCTTGGCCGTCGGCGGAACCGTAGTGGCAGTTTGTGTGCGGGTCTGCGGCTGTGGAACTGGCGTTCCTGTGCACTGCCTAGCAAGATGGCCATAGCAGCCACAATTCGAGCATAAGAGGTGCAATCCCTCATATTCAATGTTATACCAAACACCACGTAACCCAACCCTACCAAGAACTGGTTTGTTTACATCAATTTCAACGCAAACTCGCGCATACTTCCCCCTTTGCATATCCACGGTGTTCATGTCTACCCGGATGGGGGTACCAACAGCAGATGCTAACGTAACGAGAATACTCTCATCATAAAATTGGAAACCAAGGCCCGGTATACGTATCCAAACCGCTGTTGTGCTGATTTCCGAGTTCGCAGCGACGAAATCCGGCGTCCATGGCTTCACAGCCAGATAATGGTCATAAATCATCCAAGGAGCACCCGTCATGGCTCGCTCTCTATCTTCCAGAACGTCAAACTGGACTAGGAAATATCCATGATGTAAGTCACGTACCTCCACTCCTCCTGCCGGTTTCCATAACATCCTGAGACGTTCACACAGAGCCTTGTACCCAATATGTTTACCAAGTAATTTCACCACCAAACAGTTCACCCATGGTTTGCAGATTTCATCATAGACCCTGTTTTCCTTGAAGTCAAACATAGGGAAATAACTATTCCCGTCGATGAGGTCTTTTTTCATGATGCCAACGTCCACTAGATTTTGAACTTGTTTCCTCTTCTCAATGGTCACCTTCCCGAGCACTTTCTCCTTAAACGTTGGTCGCCGTGTGGGTTCCGGCGGTTTTCCGGCCGGTGGGCCGCCACCAATGTCATGTTCCACGTCCATGTTCAATTGGTGAGACTTTGTTAATTCTTTTTTTTCTTTTATGTTTACATTTATTCTATATTTTTCTGATTTTTAAAAATTATAGATGTAATTGGAGTTTTAACTAAAGTTGGAAGAGTTCAAGAATACAATGTTCACGGAAATGTCGAGAAGATCGTTCAATTTGAGCTTTCCGCAGCAGGGTAACCGTATTGGCCTTGATGTGAAAATAATTTCAATCTTTTTTTTTAGACCGAAAAGTCTAATGTATTTCATTATTTGATTTTGAAGAGCCAAAATAAATTGTGCTTTGATAATGAACTTTGTAGACGAATACATTGATTTCGTCTCCACTGGTCGTGGACACGGAGCAGTGGTTTTGATTCCGCTTGGTAAAGTAAAGACGCACCAGCTATGTTGCGTGTACAATTTTTCATTGCCAAATTAGTGTTTTCAAATTTACTATTTAATTATTTCTTAATTTTTAAAATATATGTTGTTCACCGATGTAGGCACTACTAACAGATATATAGCTGCAATATTTGGTCCAACCAGAATTTTTTATCGAGCAGCTATTTGAAGAAGATTTAATGGTGAAGTAACGCTCCCAAATCGTTGTCTTCACCTTAACAGAATGAAGACCCAATTGTCTTCATAAATTCCAGCAAATTTAGCATTTGAGTTGTAGTGAAATTTTGAAGAACTTTGCTTCTTTACTAATTGTCCAAAAATATTGTTAAACAATCGTATTGAAACATATTACACTGCGAATTTAATAATAAATAAATAAATTAAAGGAGTGATTAAAAATCATAACTTCTCACATTACAAATTAATAAACGCATTTTGATGAATTTTTCCTACATTTACTTTTATTCCTTAAATAATCACGGTTTTTGTATTTAAAAATTAAAATTTAAATAAACGTATTTTTCAACTTTAATTTGTAGAAAAAAATTATTTAATGCTTGACTTTTTTTTTTTTTTTTAGAAATCGAAGCACCAACAGGTTCATCCCCAAGTATCCATTACGACCACAACCTTATTAATCAACGAAACCAGCAACAACATGTGTAAAAGACCGTCCAATATCTCACCAACAGCAACAAGCAACAGCAGTTCTAATTTGACAGCACCATCATTTGTTTTATAACAGCAAACACAACATATTTCAGCAGCAACAGCAGTTTTAATTTGACAGCAACAACATTTGTTTTATAACTGCAGCAACAGCATATTCCAGCAGCAACAGCAACAGCAGTTTTAAATTGACAGCAACAACATCTGGTTTATGACAGCAAACAGCATATTTCTTTTGACAGCAACAGCAAGCATCTGTCTCAGCAGGATAAAAACTCCACAACAGTACCAGCAGCAGCTATACGCATCAACAATCACCCCTCAGCTATGCCTCAAGCATAAAAGGACACAACAACCTGCATCTAGTACTCCACCTGACAAACATTCTGAATCTCAACCACCACTGTCAAAGCTTGAAAACTGGTTTCCCCCCACAAGCACAGAAGACCACCCGCAGTACCTACCAACTGAACCTCAACCAAACGCATTTGCAAGCTTTGCGTCCACTACACAACTGTTATTAACCGTTGAACATTAAACTTTGTTTCTTGAAGTAAAATTAATTCAGGTTTAAGGTGCTGAGTTGCTTTTTTCACTGCCTCCCTTTTCGTAGAACCTCCTAGCCCACGCACATTCCATGTGAGCCAACGACCCGGCTTGTCAATTAAGATGAGGATGGTTCTCACGGATTTGAGCTTCCAATCCTCTCAACATCAAAGCTTTTGATCCGCGTGGTTTAAGTCCAAGTTGCTTTCCAATCAACCAAGCACGTTGCGCGCGTGTTGACACCCCATCTTCACCTGTCACTGGTTCAAGAAAATCATGAGGCAGAGGTATAGGCTTATTTTTGCTCCCCTTAGGACGACCCCGCTGAGAGTTTTTCTTGGAAGAATTTGTGTTTGGTGAATTATAAGGAGTTGGTGTGGCGAAATCAGCGGGCACCAGTTGAAGCTCTTGCAAAGGCGTCTCTGGCTCCTGGGGGGAGATGACGTGATTCACCTGAGGGAGAACAGAGGCCGCTGGTGTACTTTGTCGAACGATTTGGTAAGGCGAGGTCCGATAATATGATTCACGTGATGCTGTGTTGTTTACGTGAACTGCAGAAGCCAGGGAAGGTAGCAAAGATGTCGCGAACCTCAATAAGTCGTTTTTATCATAAAAACACTTAGGCAAACATGGCCTTAGCAATTGTTGTTGGAGAACATGATGTGGGTCCCAATAAGTAGAATAGAGTGGCCAACTGTATTTCTGAGCCAAATCTTGTGTGTTAAATGAGTAACCTGTAACAGAAGTTTTTTTATTATAAATTAAATCAGAATTTTGAAAAACATAATTGCTGATTTGATTTTGAATTCCTTCAGCAGTTATATTTCTCCTCCATTCCTCAATCTCATCAGCCGTGTATCCCGTTTCCTGCAAAACACGTAACTGCTTCCCAAAATTGACTCCATCATTAACGGCCTTGATTGTTACCAAGTTCAAATTTGAAAACGGCTCCCCTGGTAAAGGCTCCTCCAGCCGCTCAACCCCTAGGTCCGGCGCCACCACTGGTTTGGTGGCCATGCTCTGGTTTGCCAGTGACTCACCGCCACCTGCAGAGGTCCCTTCTTCTGGCAAAACCGGAGCCTCAGGTTGTTGATCCTCCACCTCCACCACGAATTGAAGCCCTTCAAGTTTCTCATCCCTAAAAACTTCATCTTCATCATCTGACTCCACATCAATAGCAGACTCATAGTCTTTTTCAATATCATAAACTGGACCACGTGTTTCATCAAACAACATGTCCTCATTATTTTCAGAATCATCACCAAAGTCTGTGGCATCCTCAGAATTATATTCCTTCACCGGCGTAGACGGCATGGTTTCCACCTTACCATAATCATATGCCAAATCATCTTTCTCAACCAAAATCACACAAGCAGTACCCTCAACGTCTACTGCCATTGTAAAACACTGCAATAACGGATGATGCATTTGGACAAGAACGCGTGCAAAATCAGCCCGATGACGTTGCTTGGTTGCCACGTCCAGGCTCACGAATTTCCCTAACCTATTTCCTACTGCCGTGAAGAAAGAGTCCGACCATAGTCCCATCGGAACTTGCCACAGACGAATCCACACTAAGTGTGCAACCCCGAAAGTAAAACGAGTGCAAGGTCTCAACTCTGCAAGTTTCTGCTCCAGGAAGAAACTGCATTCAGCTAAAGTATCCACCATCTCCTCATTATTCTCAAACTCCAGCAGTACCTCATTAGCACCAAGTGGGATGAATCGAAAGTTGTACATGCCGATCTGAGCGAGTTCATCCTGAATAACATCTACTGGCTTCGCCTCAAGAGTGCGTGCTCGTGCACAACGATGATACCAAGCATTATCAAGTTCAGATGCCACAATATTCAAACGACATTCCGCTGAACTGCGTGCTGCCTCATAAGGTTGAGCAGAAGCCTCTTGTTTCTTAGCTTCTCCATTTTTGCCAGTAGCTTGCTGGTTCTTCTTTGGGCGCCACACTTTTTCTTGCACCTGAATTTTGCTATTCTGTTTCTGTGTCTGTAATGGTACTTCTCCTCCCCATGTGCTCTGTTTGAACCTTGCTTTTTGCACAGACAGATGGTTTCCCTCAACCCGCTTGCCATTAAGAGTACGAATTGCCTGCCAAGCCTCTTCATCGCTCTGAAAACGAACAAAGCCATACCGGAATCGCCGCTGGAATTTTTTCTTAAACTGAAATATCATTTTCAACTTCAGCAAGGTAACCCTATCACTCAACCCATCAACGAAAACAGAAAATGACATCCCACGCAAATTGGATTTCTGTTGATCACGAGATTGCTTTTGCATATTGTCTTTGCCACTCCCTGAAACAGATGAAAGCCCCTGCTGCTTCTGGTGTTCATGGCTACCCGAACCATACCCTGGCCGCTGCTTCCGTTGTACATGAAACCTGCCTGATGAGTGCTCAAAATCCTTCCACTGCCGTGGTGAATGATGTGGACGCTGAAACCTCCTAGAAGCACGTCGCTGCCATTGATTCCCAGGATTCCTGTAATAGCCTCCTGAAGGAGCATGTCGTTGCCATTGTTGCCTTGACCACTGAGAATTCCCTTGCCGCGACCTACTCCACTCATACGTCGAGGTCCGGCGAGGCTGCAACCACCGTGACTGAAGCGGCCACCCATAGCCTCTCTCTCTACTTTCTCTCTCAAACATTAGTCCTTGATTTACTTTTTTTTTTTTTTTTTTAATTCAACTCCAGTAACTTCTATTTAAAAAAATTATACAAATTTAATTTTCTTGAAACTCCCTAAACAAAGGAAATATATGAATATCTAACTCAACCTACCGAACTTGAAATTATAGAGGTTGTTACAAAGGAAAGAACTAGAAAAACAAAACTGCAGGAACATGGCTGCAACACCCGAACGCTTCAAATAATACCAAAATAGTATAAGCAGATTCCACAAAGAACTAAGCAAAGAGGCAACCATCTTCTAACTGAAAATATACATCATAACCAACACCCATGCGATCAAGCAGCAACTCCCCAGCTTGCATTACGACCACGACCACGGCCTCTTCCTCCCCTTCCACGTCCTCGGCCACGTGGGGCTAAACAATTTGATTACTAAACTTTAGAAAATAAAATTTCTAAAATTTTAATTACTTATAATTTCATTCAAGGGCGTACTCCTGTTCAAAAAAAAAAAATTACATAACTATAATGAAATGAATAACCATCACTTATTATAACCATCACTTATTATAGATATTCCAAATTTATTGCATTAAGAACTAGATATTCTAAAATAAATACAAAAGAACAAAATAGTTTAACATCATTAATTACGTTCAATTATTTTTAGAATGAATCCGTAAAAGTTTTTCATTAATTCGGTTGACTTATCTTTAAAAATTCATGACAAAATATATTTTATTTCCTTAATTACAATGATTTAATTATATAATTTAAGTTACGTTTACAAAAAAATTATTAGTCACGCATTTAATGATTTTTTTCTTGATTAACTTTTTGTCAATATATAATCATACGCATTTATAATATTTAGCATTTAAAAAATTAAAATTTAAATAAAGGTCTTTTTCAACCTTTAATGCGTAAAAAAAACCATATTTATTAAAAATATACCAATTTTACTGCATTCATAACGCGATAAACTACATTAAATTCAAAATAACAAAATAGTCTAACTGCATTAATTACATTCAATTATTTTTAACAAATATTCCTTAAAAATATCTTTTCTTAAAACCGTTGACTGCTATTTAGGAAAATCGAATAAAAATATTTTTAAATTGGAATTAAAAAAAAATAACATTATTTCATTTTAAAATTCATCCATCACAATTAAGTAAATTAATTACATCGATTTATTTTAAAAAAAATCAAGCAATACAATTACTTGATTATATACATTAATTATACAAAATTATGTGCGTTAATTAAGTAAATAAAACCTATATACATAAATGAAAAATTCAGAATCAAGTAAAAAATTGAATAACACATTAAATTTTTAAAATTTTTTAACTTATACTAATAAAAATTCGAGCTTCAACCAAAAAAAAAATTCAAATTAAAACAAAATCAATTTGGAATCACAGAAGAGCAATAAGCCTATCTTATATACTTTAGTATACATCTCCTTTGATACACAAGTTCAAGCCAAAATCAACAGACGTTAGTTTTCATCTCCAAAACTTTCATGCATCATGAATCTGAACTATAGCCTACTGGACCAACTAACTCCTTTAGCACATGATTGGACTATTGTCGTTTGAGTAATAAGGGTGTGGTTTGCTGAAGAAGAGGAGGAAGAAAATGAGGAAGGACACGACGGTTCGTTCTATAATCTGTTGTTGATGGATCGAAAGGTAAGTAAACCAGAAACAATTTCGCTATTATTAAATATGTAATTGTATTTTAATTTAATTCACGAACATAAATTCATATGTAACTCCTTCATTTCTAGGGTCAAACAATTCATGCAGAGTGTAGGCGTAACCTTCATGAACGTTTTGCCAACGGAATCACGGAAGGTTTGGTATAGCATTTTGAATATTTCTGGGTATAGCATAATTTCCGAGATCTTAGTGCATCTAGGCATATCTACAAGATACCCTTGCAAAGTAGGACAAGGATGGTTCGATATAATAAATATGTGTTTCCTATGCGTGATCTGATATTTGACAACGTGCATGAAATTCTAAATCCTGACTTTGATGAGCGGTTCTTAGTTGGTATGTAAATACCTTCATTTAAATAACTTCAAATACATCAACACTTTCATGTATTGACATTATCATTAAACAGATGTTATGGGAGAAGTAACGCACGTCGGATATTACAACGAATTTGAGCGGAACAGAGTCCATACGCAGAGCAGAGACATTGAAATTGAATCTCAAGTGTAAATTTGCTTTTATCAATAACAAATTAGTATTATTAATTTCTATAAATTCCTACGGAAGAAAGTTAACAAATTTTATTTAATTTTTTTTCCAGCAAAAAAATTAAATGTTTTTTATACGGCCAATTTGTCGATGAATTGGATGCACTTCTAAATTCAAAAGACCACAAACATGTTGTTATTATCATATTGTTGTGAGTTATAACAATTCATCAAGGTACATTTAATTATTTTGAGCAACAAACAAACATAAACTTAATTAATAAATCAACATGTTCAAACTTAAACTTACAATCGATCGCTAATTTTTTTTTCAGGAGAATATAAACTAACTGCTGGGTTAAACTGCACTAAAGTAATGTTCAATCCTGACATTCCACAAGCAGTGTCCTACAGAGAAAGGTATGCATGTACTGTGGATTTCATATTACTTTGAACAAATTTAGATGACAAATAACAACATAATTTTTGTTTCTTCGCAGATTATTTGAGTGTGACGCAGTTCATACTCAAGTAATGAACGTTGTGATTGAAATATTAAACGTTACTGAAAAAGATGAGTTCCTGACACTTTTCCCAAGCACAAGTATTAAAAATTTGGTTACTTGCAGATCGGTATGTTCTCATCACTTTTAATTTAATTTATTAGACATTTTTTTTATTAAAAAAAACAGACATTGATTTTCATTCAATTTTTTAATTAAATAAAACAATTACTTATTATATTATTAACTTAGTATTAATGAATAAATTATTAAATTAGTAAATAAACATTTAATGTTAGTACACTAAACAAAAATGCATTTTAAATACAAAATTCATGGGGTTAGAGTTTTTTAAACACTAACTACAAACTTAAATACTTATTAAACTAATTTAATAATCACCTATTATGGGAAATTAACAACACATGAATAATGAGATAAAATATCAATTAATTAGACCATACACTCTTATACTTTTTCATTGAATTTAATTGCTTTAAATTCATAACGTTATAATAGGAAAAAAAGATTTTGATACACGTTTTGAACATTTTTAAAAAAGATTAATTCATAGTCAACAGTTAAAACAGCAGCTACTATATTCAATTCTTAAAAAAAACGTTTTAATTTTTTTTTGTAAAAAAAATGATGGAACACTTTTTAAAATTTTTTTTTAAAATTTAAATTTTAATCAATTTAAAAAAAATCTTTAAAAGTAAATACCGTATTAAAAAAAAAACTACTTAAAGGTCTTTTAACGAGTATTTTAATTATCATTTAATAAATATAAAAACTCTTATATAAACGTATTTTTTTTTGTTACTAAATAAACGTATTTAATGAATCTTAAATAGTGTGTTTTATATTGAGTTATAAAAACAGTAGACACTATAATCCCTCTTTTTAGAAAAATAAAGTTTACACTATACAAATTTAATTACTTTTTCTATAAATAAATTACTATCTAAAAGAATAACAACAAAATCAAGTACAATCATTTCCCATTTAAAAAAACATGTTACTAAGTATTTATATTTAAACGTATTACATTTATATATGTATGTATGGTATTGTATGATCAAACCAAAAATTAAATTAGAAATTGTGGTTGGAGCGCATAAATAGTGTTAAGAGCCTAAAATAAGATGATATAGATGGAGATATTCTTACAATTAATAATTTCTCGTCATCATCTGACAATTGTCTAACAATATATATATTTTCCCACTCAAATTCTACTTACACCTAAAAGATAAATGAAGAATTGATGAAAGATAAATGAGTAATATGAAAAATAATGTGATAGAAAAAAATTATATATACAAAAAGAAATAGAATTGTGAATGAATAAAAACTTATTATCTAATCATACTAATTGGTTATAAATAGGTTTATTCATGTAATAGATCCTCAAGTTTTCTTGTGCTGCCCTTCATAATGAATTGCACAGTTGTTTCCTCACTCTCTTTTCGCCTGCCCATGTTCTTAACCTTTTTCTTCTTCATCTTCTTGTCTCTCGAGTTAAACTAACCACCGAGCCATTAAACCTTTCTCTTCTAAAACAACATCTTCTCTTCTTGGCATCATAATATATCCATACAATAACTTTCTTTTATTGGCATTCTCCACACAGCTCTCACAACTTTTTTGCGGCTCCCCTCAAGAATTTGTGGTTATCAATCACATACTAATATTGTTAATGAGTTAAATCTTTTTATATTTTGAAATGTGGTAAATTCTTGTGCGGATGTCCTAGCAAATCATGGGTGTAATAGGGAAAGAGCTCTAATTTTAATGTATGGGTTTTGTTGTGGGGGTGAAAGCTTTAATTCATTAGTCCGAGCTTCACGAGCTTCATCTAATAGGTGTTTTGGCGTTCATTAAGTACTCACTAAAGAGAGTTGTTCTCAAGATTTAACTATTTAATTAAAATTAATTTGCTGTTCGAAAAAAAATACTGTCACAATATGGCAGATAGGACTCACACGAAGTTGTTGTCCAAATGAAAATATAAAGACGAATGAAGTCATAGTCTGTTCCTAGAAAATTACAAGATGGGGAGATGAGAAAGACGCTGCGCTACATGGGAGAAAGATGTTAGATGTCATCAAATTAGGTTTTATCAGTCTTCCACTTTTTCTAAAACTTGGCCAATGTTTGTTCTGAAAATTAAAGATAATTAAGTATGTCTTTTATTTTGTCAATCATTATTGCTTTTTTATCAAACACCACATAGAATAGAATGTAAATACAATAGAACCGTATAGAATAGAATGTAAATACAATAGAACCGAACCCAGTAACATTAACAAGGTAATGTATGTTATGATGATTATCAAACTATTAGAAGTCCTCATCCTTGGTGAACACGTACGCGCCACCACCGTTGCCGCGGTTCAAACTAGACATCACAGAAGCCTTATGGTACTCTCCAACTCGCTTATCAAAAAAGTTAGTTTTCCCCTGCAACGAAATCAGCTCCATCCAATCAAAAGGGTTCTGCACCCCATACACCTTCCCGCACCCAAGCACTCCCAGCAACCGATCCGCAACAAACTCAATGTACTGACTCATTAGCTCGCCGTTCATCCCAACCAACGCGCATGGAAGCGCGTCGCACACAAACTCCCTCTCGATCTCCACCGCGTCATGCACAATCCCCACCATGCGCTCCTCGGTGAGCTTGGTCCTCAGGAGGGAGTACATCAGACACGCGAAGTCGCAGTGGAGCCCCTCGTCACGGGAGATCAGCTCGTTGGAGAATGTTAGCCCCGGCATGAGGCCGCGCTTCTTCAGCCAGAAGATGGCGCAGAAGCTCCCGGAGAAGAAGATTCCTTCCACACACGCGAACGCGACAAGCCGTTCCGCGAAGAAAGTATCTGTCGAGTGGATCCATTTCAGGGCCCACTCGGCTTTCTTCCTTACGCAAGGAACAGTTTCGATTGCACGGAAGAGTCTGCTCTTCTCCGCGGAGTCCTTAATGTAGGTTTCTAAGAGCAAACTGTACATTTCCGAGTGGATGTTCTCAATGGCGATCTGGAATCCGTAGAAGGCGCGCGCCTCAGCGGATTGGACTTCCTTCATGAACCTTCCGGCGAGGTTTTCAATGACAATGCCGTCAGAAGCGGCAAAGAAAGCCAGGACGTGGGTGATAAAGTGGCGCTCGTCGTCGGTCAGGGAGTTCCAGTGGCGGAGGTCGTCGGAGAGGTCGACCTCCTCAGCGGTCCAGAATGAAGCTTCGGCTTTCTTGTACATTTCCCATATCTGAGGGTATTGGATTGGGAACATGCAAAAACGCTCTGGGTTCGGAGCTAGAAGGGGTTCTTCTGGAATGGATGACATTTTGAACAAAGGGAAAGTGAAGATGAATTGATTGGTCGTCGTGAGAGTTTGAGTTGAATTTGAAATGAGGAGATTCAGGGATTTAAATAGCGAGGGCTTTGGATAGTGTTTTTCATGAAGCTTGCGGGTTCCAAAGTGAGAAGTCTGGTGAAAGGTTTTGCATGTGACGACAGTTAGCATGACATCATGACAATTATTTGGTAATTAAACATTGAAGTATGACTTCAAATTATGCAAAAAAAAAATGCAATAGTAGATGAAGTTTAAAATTAAAACTTTGTCGTGTTCTTGTTCAAGTTCATAAGAGCAATTCCAATGGTGAGATCTTATTTTGGGACTTAACTCACTTTTTTGTGGGCCCAGATTGCTATATAGGATTTAAGATCCCTATGCACATTTCACTCTAGTGGTTGAAATTTTATTTTACTTTTGACTGGACCCACAATACTAAATATATTTATATTATTTATTTCTCTCCCTATTTTTGACTTTGGTTTTTGTATTGAAGGAGAGAGAGAAAAAATATAAATATTATTTTATTTAAGATCTCACATTTGAGAGTACATGAGCTAAGGCACGGATCTTAGCTTTTGATAAGATCTCATGCCATGTAGGATAGCTTCAATGGTGAGATCTAATAAGATCCGGATCTTATTTTAAGGTCCCAAAATAAGGACTCCATTGGAGATGCTCTAAGACACGGATCTTAGCAAAAACTAAGATCTCATGCCACCTAGGATAGCTCCAATGGTGGGATCTAATAAGATCCGGATCTTATTTTAAGATCTCAAAATAAGGACTCCATTGGAGATGTTCTAAGATGAAGAATAATTCATAAAGTTATTTTAGTTTTATGAGTGTGCATCAGCTCGCTTTTGTATATGGATTGAGGTATTCCTTGTACCCCAAGTAATTCAAGCCTTTAAAAAAGACTGAAAATAACGTATCTTATAAATATCTTCTCTAAAGATGGAGAATAAACCAGGATATTACAAAAATCCAAAAAACAAATTACAGCAAAAGTGTAATGCTTAATCAGTGACTCAGCAAGCAGTAAAAGTTCGGAATCTATGAGAAGGATCCAGCAAAGCATGCGCAAATCAAAAGAGCAAACTATATTAGCTGGTCCTGCTCCAATGTAATCACTAATCACTCTATTACGGAAAGGGCAACTGCAATGTGATCTCTCTCATTCTCTTTTATATAAAAATAATAATGAACAGAAAACTGGATAGCATTTTTAAGATACCATGCTGACCCCTTTTTGGCATTTCCTTTTATAGGCAGGCAAGAATCAACCTTGTACTAGTATTCTCGTGAGGGCATCAAATTAACCCAAACAAGTGCAAGTGATTTCTTATGATGTTCATATTGGTCTTGTTGTAAATTTAAATGCGATTTCATGAATATATTTTAAGATATTATTTGAGAAGTTAAACTTTCACTGTATTATAACCAAAAAGAAAAAAAAATAACAGCATCGTAAATTTTACATTAGTGAATTCAACATAAATTCATATATATTGAGTTTGATAAAAATTTAAATTAAGTTAAGTGAAAATCCAAACAAAATCAAAATATTATCACATTCAAAATTATGTTAGCAAGAGCGTATTACTTGAGGTGTCAGACTTTGTTCATATCATGGTAAGACAAATTTGAAAAGAGAGGCTCCAAATGCGTGTCTGGATTATTCTCTTGTCGGTCAATTTGAATAATAAGATGATATAATTATGTCACCGAAAGTTAGCTTAAGTGGTAAGAACTAATGACTTAAGAGTTTGGGAAGGTGAAGGGTTCATGATTCAAACCTTGAGGATCGGAGGACTAATTTACTAACAACTAATCTTTACCTATAAAAAAATATATAAACATGAGATTGGGTGAGTCAAAGTGATGAGTATATTTTCAGGACAAATATTATAATTATAATAATTAGTTTAAAGATTAACGGATGAAATTTATATAACTTTTTACAAACATATATATATATTATAAAAATTTCAAATTTTTAATAGTTTATTATTTTTACACTTTTTTCTCATGACTCTCACGTTTGAGAGGAGAATCTATGAAAATGGATGGGCAACTAGGAGATATTGTATTGTTGGGGACTTGGGATAATATTTTTGTATTGTTTTTCTTTTCACTAACTTTTTATTTGACACTCATTTCCATCTCTATATAAAGATATACAGAATTGGGCTTAGGCCCTCCACTTTATAAAAAAAAGATATACAGAATTAAAAAATAGATAAAATAGAGATATAAATGATGATGCATTAAAAAAGAAGAGATGAAATTGAATTGGCGCAGAAGAGAAAATGAGTGTAAATATAATAAAATAAAATAAAATATATTTTTTTAAAGATTGGAAGTGATTTATGAGTTACTTAGATATACTGTTTGGCTTATTTTTTCAGTTTATATCTATTTTTAAGTATTTTTAAAAATATCTTAAAATTCAATGAGTGAAGAGAAGAGAATAAACATACAAACAAAAAGTTCTAAACAGAGATCTTTTTCTAAAAAATCTGCAGCTAGCTTTCTCCCAAAACATAAAAGTGCTCCTTTTTTCCAAAATAAAAAACTATTTTTCAAAAATAAAAAATTTATTTAGAAATTTAATAAATATTTTTTATTTTATTTAGTGGAACGAAGTGCGTCTTCCCATTCAAGCCAGGAAGGGGTCTTAGACAAGGTGATCTAATGTCTTCGTATCTGTTTGTGTTCTGTATGGAGCGCCTCTCCATCCGTATTTGGAGTTTGGTGGATAGTGGTACATGGAAGCTGATTCGGGTCTCTCTGAGTGGTCCTTCGATCTCACATTTGTTTTTTGCTAATGGTGTGTTATTGTTCTGTCATGCTTCTACCATTTAATTGCATATGATAGTCACAACGTTGCAAGACTTTTGTGATCACTGTGGCTTAAATGTGAACATTCAGAAAGTCTAAGGCTATTGCTTCGAAGGGAGTTAGAATTGCGGTGAAGGAGGAAATCAGTAGCATTGTACCCACCAAAATATGTCATAACACCTTCATGAGCTAAACATAGAGGGTAGTTAATCATTCAAAACATGTTGAAAGTCATGTTAATTGTACCTGAAAATGGAGGGTGTTTCATCTGCTTCAGCAGTTTATGGCGAAACCATCCAGAACAATTTGCATATATTTGAAGGTAGGCCTCTACAGTAGGATACATGAGATGATATGAGACAGACACATCAAGCAATAAAATGCAGAAACTTAATATGATTTCTTATGAACACGCTTATTGTAGTAATAATTCCATAAGCAAGAGTGCGTGCAACAAACCGTGTATCTTTTAGCATATTAAGGTTATACTTGCATTTCTTTGAGTCAGTCAGTAACATCTAATGAGCAGCTCAAATAAAATTTCATTACCTCTTTCAACCCAATAATATTTGGATGCCATAATGATCGACTGTCAACTATCTCCCTTTGAACAATCTCATCAATCTGATACAACAAACGTAACTCACTCAAAACAAAAAAACTGGAATAGATTATTAGTTTATTACAAAAGCAAATGTGAGGTTGTTTAGCTTCATTGTGCATAATGTGGAGAATCAATTATTCGATTAACAGATGCATGATCAAAAGTGAAAATCATGGGAAAAATATTAATAACATTTAATAACATCAATCAACATTCAATCTTGAGAAATTTACAGGATTCCATCTTTCAGCTTCCAATCGGTGGTAAGAGCTTGTCTTCCTCGTTGTTGGTAACGCCGGTGGACATCTTCGAACATAGCAACAAAACACAAAATCAACGATGATTTTCGCTTCTTCCACCGCCAACAAAACTTATGCTATCTGCTTGGTGTCAAATTTTCCACGTGAAGAGCCGGCGGTGGAGTGTGACAGTGAATGAAGAACACTGAGTGGGAGTAGAATAGAGATAAAGAGGAATGGGGTGGAGTGGAACAAATCACCTGAGTCGTCGCCATCACGCATGGAGAGTAGGGAGGCCGCGAGTGTGAGCCATGGAATTGAAACACTGTTGAGAGAGAGCGAACAAAGATTGAATTGATGATGAAATTGTAATGTCGCGGCGTCGATCGGAGGAAGAGACTGACAACAAATGAAATGCACCACTATTTCAAATCAAGCACCGAATCAATAACCCAATTCCACAACCTCATCAAAGCTAATAATAATCAGAACAAAAACGGATAAAATAGAATCCATACCCGTCGTTTGCCAGGTTCCAGAATCTATTGCTTTCGCAAAGGAGCGGTGGTGGAGTTCAGCAGCACCCGAGTCGATGCGATTTGAGAAACCCGTAACCTCTGATCTTCCAGAGTGGAGGGCGAAAATGTCCTTCTTCGAGGAGAAAATTTCAGAGGTGGGGGGCACAGACTGAGAGGAGGTCATTCACCAAACGGAGAAGCAGCGATGGCAGACAGTGGCAGCGGCATGAGAGAAGAACGATTGGGGAAGGGAGGGACGGGTCAGTGAGGAAAAAATGGATCGGAAGATATGGATTGAGAGTTGAAACGCAGAGAAGGAGAAAAGATGAGAGATGGGAAAACCACATTTTGATAATAATTGACATTAAAGAGAGATGAGTGTATGTTAAGAAGAAAGGTGTAGGATAATATGAATGAAGGAATGCATGCCATGTAGGATTTTTTCATATATTAACCAATCAGGAGGTGACATGCAGGCGATGATTGGACTGAGATCTTTTCCTGAATGTATATACTAATATAAGCTGTTTGTACCCAAGAAAGACCCAATATTATTAGGTGTCTGACACACTTGTTTTGTCTCACGTTATCTATAGACCAAGAAAAAAGATTCAGGTGGTCTCTTACGTATTGCATGTGTGCCACAACATTGTTATCATAAAAAAGGCGGCTTAAAAATATTCTCTCTCTCTCTCTCATATAATACCCTTCCCTTTTCATCAGTTTAAGAGCTTTTCTGTGTAAAAAATAAAAATATTTAGTTATTTATGTGTCTCAACAACCGCCGTGAGTTGCCTTATACTGCCGCAAGTAGCTTTCACCACAATCGTTGTCATATCGGCCGGGAAATGAGTTATGATACATACACGCCTCCAGTACTCATTTTTCGCTTTCACTTTCTATCTAATTATCTCTTCTTTATCAATCAAATCATATAACACATCTTTACTTTCTTCCTCATTTCTTCCTATCTCTTCCTGCACCTTTTCACATCTAAAAAACGAGGTGCGAAGGAATGATTATTCGAAAATGACACATGGTAGCGGTTTTAACTTTTAAGGTTTAAGGTCAAATTAGTCATTGTGTTTGTAGCAAGTTTTGATTTTGGTCCCTCACCGGGAATTTTTTAGCGATATATCCCTGTGATTGCATGTATTTTGGTATTAGTCTTCACCGAAAGGTGGAACTCTGGTGAGGTTCCACATGGCACGCTTACGTGTTTAATGAGTCCTACATGGATTATTTTATTTTACACCTCAATAATTAATTAAAATATAAAAAAATGTAAAAAAAAAAACACACAAATTACCCTTAAGTTATCCTAAATCCAAAAATCCAATTGCAGATGCAAAAATCAAATTCTCTCCAAACCAGATTCGCAGCTCTTCTTCATCTTGATGTTGCATAATCAATAGCGACAAAGATGATATGCCACAAGAAACACTTAACGTTTTTTAAAAGCCAACCATTTGAATTTATTAAGATATAAAATTGAGTGCAAGATGTATCTTAAATAAGGTACATTAAATAGGGGAATTCAATTACAAATCCAAACAACTACCAAAGGCAACCAAAATCCCCTCTCCCCTCATTCAACCCAGAAACCCAGCAACAAACCACAACCAAGAACCAACCATCGACCTCCCTCAACCTCATCCAACCTAGAAACCCTGCAAAAAAAACCGCAACCCATAAACTCAACTCCTACCTTATTCTTCAACTTCTTCCTCAATCCCCTCCCTCACTCAACCCCAAAGAAACCCTGAAACTAATTTTTTTTAATTAATCGAATTAATTATTTGTTATACTGCAAGACCCTCGCTTCAAGGTGTTTGTGGAGAAAACATGGGAGAGTCTTAGTGTCCAAGGATGGGGGCTTTTTTGTTAAAGGAGAAATTGAAGGCTTTGAAGGCTGCCATTCGTACTTGGAATAAGGAGGTTTTTGGGGATGTGGTGAATCAAAAGAAGGTCATTTTAGAGGATTTGGCAACGCTTGATAAGATGAATGCGGAAATGGGGTTAATGGAAGAAGAATGTGCTAAATGCAAGGTGTTGATGGGAGAGTATTGGAAGTCCTCAAGATATAATGAATCAATTTTGAGTCAAAAGGCGCGTGTTCAATGGCTAAAGGAAGGGGACCGTAATTCCAAGTTCTTCCATGCTTGTGTGAATTGGCGCCGGCGAAAGAATAATTTGGCGGGATCACTTTCCAAGGTAGATGGGAGGAGAACCCTTGTGAAATAAAAAAGGAGGTAAAACAATTTTTGAAAATCGTTTTGAGGAGGTGGACGGCCCTTGCTTAACACTTGAAGGTGTCCCTTTCAACATTATCTCTAGTGCCGATAACCTAGTGCTTTGTGCTAGTTTTGACCTCCATGAGATAAAAAAGGCGGTGTGAGATTGTGATGGAGACAAGAGTCCGGGACCGGATGGTTTTAACTTCAAATTCCTTAAAGCTTTTTGGCACATATTGGCAGGTGATGTTCATAGGGTCCTTGATGACTTCCACTCAAATGGAGCTTGGCCTCTTGGGAGAAATTCCTCTTCCATTGCTTTGATACCTAAATGTGACTCTCATCAGGGCCTAAATGATTATAGACCCATTTCTTTGGTTGGGTATATCTACAAAATAGTGGCAAAGATTTTGGCAAACAGGTTAAAAATGTTCCTTCCAAAAGTGATTGGTGATGAGCAATCAGCTTTCTTGGCAGGAAGGAACATGTTGGATAGTATAGTGGTGGCAAATGAGGTGATCCACGATGCCAAAAGTAGGAAGCAACAAGCAATGATCTTCAAGGTCGATTTTGAAAAAAGCATATGATATAGTGGGGTGGAGCTTTCTAAGCTACATGCTAAGGAGGATGAATTTAAAGAGACATGGGTAGGGTGGATTGAGAGTTGCCTGCGATCTGCAAAAGTCTCGGTCCTTGTGAACGGAAGTCCGGGAGAGGAATTCAGAATGCAGAGAGGCTTGAGGCAAGAAGATCCCTTGGCACCTTTTCTTTTCCTTGTGGTTGCAGAGGGGCTGAATGGACTTTTCAAACAGGCGTTGCGCCTTGGAAAGTTTGTCGGCTATGATGTTGGAAGAACTAGTGAGGTGAATGTTTCCCTTCTTCAGTTTGCAGATGATACTCTGTTTATTGGTAAGGCGTCCATGCAAAATGCGCTAACAATTAAGAGTGTCCTAAAGTGTTTTGAGTTGGCTTCCGGATTAAAGGTGAATTTCCACAAAAGCAAGCTAGCATGAATAGAAACGGATGAGAGATTGTTGCATGGCTTGGATAGTTTCCTCAATGGCAAGGTAATGAAAATCTCCTTCACCTACCTAGGCTTACCGGTTGGAGGAAATCCGAGAAGCATTGCTTTTTGGGATCCAGTTGTTAATAAGATCAAAGGTAGACTTTCGCGTTGGAAATAGAGAACTATCTCCTTTGGTGGACGGTTAATTTTGATTGCAAGTGTCCTCTCATCCTTATCATTGTTTTATTTATCCTTCTTTAAAATGCCACAGGGGGTGTTAAATACTTGCAATAAAATCATGAGATCATTTCTGTGGGGTGGTGAGGAGAGGAGTAGGAGGGTGGCTTGGATAAAGTGTGAAGCGGTGTGCAAACCAAAGGAGTTAGGGGGGTTGGGTTTGAGGGATTGGGGTATTTTCAACAAAGCTTTATTGACAAAGTGGAGGTGGAGGCTACTAGTGGACACAAAGAGATTATGGGTGAGGGTGTTACGAGCAAAAAACTCAATCCCCACTCAGTTTGGCCATATTGAGACAGGGGTTGAGTTGTCTAGGTGGTGGAAGGATATTATTAGCCTTTGTTTTCAAAACTCTGGGGACAGATGGTTTGACAGGATTGTGAGGAGGGTTATGGGAGATGGTAGAGGGATAAAACTGTGGAAAGATTGATGGATTGGTCATGACTTGTTGCAGGAAAAATTTTGCCGTTTGTTTAATTTGTCCTCGCAAAAGGATGCTCTTATTCCTGATGTAGGCAGATGGGAAAATGGAACATGGCAATGGTTGCTAACTTGTCCTAGCCTGTGAAGAAGAGTTAGTGACAGCTTTCCTCACCTACTTAAACTTTGTCCCACTTGTGGAAGGAAAGAAGGGAAATTGGTTATGGCTGCTGATGCAGAAGGAATTTTCACTGTAAAAACAGCGTTTGTTATCTTGCAGGGTTTGGACATGGAAGAGCCAAAAGCAGAGTTTGCCTTGTTATGGCAAGTGGTGGCCCCCTCAAACGTTCTTGCTTTTGCCTGGAAAGTTTTTTTGGGGAGAGTACAGACGCGAGATAATCTCTTCCAAAGGGGAATTATGTCTATCTCAGACTCCATGGCATGCGTGTACTGCACAGTACTGGATGAAACAATGCAACACTTGTTTATTCAATGCTCTTTCTCCTCTCAGGTTTGGCACTTATGTCATAGGTGGATGGGGATTCTCACAGTGGCTCCAGAAACTTGCAACTCTCATTTTTTACAGTTTGGTGGTGAGCTGAGAACAAGTAATTCGAGGAAGGATGTAGAGAAGATTTTTGAGCTGGCTCAATTGCGCTCTTGGAATTGGTTAAGAGCAAGGAATAGAAAGTTCAAGTTTTCAACTTATGAGTGGATTTCAAATCCAAGTTTCTGTCTGGGATGCCTTTGAATTTTCCTTGAAATGTTTTCTGCTGCACCTCTCTGTTGGGGGAGACACGGCGAGGATCCATGGGGCAAGGCTGAGAGGAGACACAAAGGAGATCTTGGACACCACATCTTAACCCAAAACCTTAAGGCATTAGGTTTATGGGTCCATCTCCTTATAAACTCTCCCTCTTATCCTGACTTCTCTGATATGGGACTTGACTCTAACACTTGATTCCAACAATCTCCCCCTCAAGTGTGAGTCCCTCAACCACATCACCCATGGTCCTCCCGTCTGCGGAAGCTATCCACCCTGTACCGTCGTTCGCTGCTCAACGGAACCCGCTGCCTAGCCACACTGCTAGGAAGACTTTCGACACAAGGAGCCGTCATGGTCCCACGAACCATCAACTCTGATACCACTTGTTAGAGGAGACACGACGAGGATCCATGGGGCAAGGCCGAGAGGAGACACCAAGGAGATCTTGGACACCACATCTTAACCCAAAACCTTAAGGCATTAGGTTTATGGGTCCATTTCCTTATAAACTCTCCCTCTTATCCTGACTTCTCCGATGTGGGACTTGACTCTAACACTTGATTCCAACACTCTCATTCTTCACGTATTGCTTGCTGTAACGGGGCACCATTTGTCTTGGAATCTGGAGGTTGAAACTGAGTTGTAAATTGGGGATTGCATCATGCTTACTGATAGGATTAGATAGTGTTTTTTTAGGCACTTGTAAGACCCCGAATTAAATAATTAGATTATTTATTTACTTTCGTCGTGTTGACTAATTAAGTAATTATATTTTATTGTTTTATGTTATTTTCATGACTCGAATCCTATTACGAGTCACGAAAACTATTTATATAATAATTAAGTTCAAATTATGTTTAAGGTTGACACTGTAGTCAGCTTAAGTAATAGCACGAGCCATATTCGCACCCGACTACGGTCGAGAGTGTCCGAAAAAGGCTATATCCGCTCCTAGAGCACTGTTTAAGAGAATTTTAGAATTGAAGGGAGAATAAGAACCTCTAGGTATTTTTCCCATGACCAGTGTTTCGATACGAAACCCTGGACTGTACGCTTGTTAGGTTTTGCTTCCCGGAAGTCCGTCGAAGCTAGACTTTAACTTCTCGGGGACTTAAATTAAGACCCTGAATGAAGGGTTTTTCTATTCGGAGCTTCTAACGAAGTTTCCATCCGCGTTGTCACAATTCTTCCAGCAATTGCGACATTTCTTCAGAAGGAAGTTTCTCCATCTGACGTCGACTGCAAAAAGTACTTTTTAGGCGTAAATCGACTCACACCGTCTTTAAGACGTTTTCCTCAATTAAAATAACCTTGATTTGGGTATCGACATTCTGTCGCCGAATACTCAATTTTTATCAGCAGATGAAAGTACCAAAATGACCGGAACCACGAAATATCGATTTTTCGGATTTTCGCCTCACCTATAAAAAGGAAAAAAATGAGAAATTTCTCATTTTCTCCCAAGAGTGGCCGAGAGCTAGAGAGAGGAGCTGAGCTTTTTCAATTCTTGCCCGATTGTCCTGATTTCAGAAGCTACGCGTAGGCACAGAGGTAAGGATGCATAATCTTACTTCTATTTCTGCTTTCTGCCGGCTTATTCTATCTCTTTCTGTGCTCAAAGTTTTGAGCTTTTTGTAAAAATGTATGATTACCTCGATTTTTCTTTCCAACTATCTTCTACTGCAACCCAACATGCTATAATCACTGTCGGATCGTTCGGATTTTCACCGAGTCGCCGTAGATCTGAAAAACTGACTAAAAACCCATTTTCTTCACATGTGTTTACTTTATTATCAAAAAGTCGCAACCAAGCTTAGTACCCTTTAGATTAAGTGCTATAAACGTCGTTGTGAACAACCCCATCAATTTTGTTTTTCAGAATTTCAATTTTGAGTTTTTGGTCATTAATTCTTGACCAAAATACTCATATGTCGTATTTTCAGTCGTTAAATATTTCTGAGAGTTTCCCTGGCCTAGATATCACCTACGAATACCTAGGAATTAAATTAGATCGAAGAAAAAGTTCGGAAACACTATTTTCTAAAGTGGCCGAAAATTTTTGGAGCTGTACCGTGTCCAAAAATAATTTTTGGGTTAGTATAACCTGAGCCATAGCGTAGCCCTTTCCGTTGTCGAAATTTTGGCTGTGGTTTCGTGTCATTTCGAGTTCTGTAGCTCGAGTTATGCGCGTTTTAGCGAACGAAGTTTTGTTGTCAATTCGTGCCTAAATAGGAACTCCGAAGCTTTAAAGCTTTCTTTCCGGTTTCGATTAGTGTTATTAGATTGATTACTTCTCGTAGGGCTTGTGTTGATGATTGTGCTTCCTTGTTCTTGGTTCGCAACTTCCATGCACAACTTCTACTCACGAAGGTAAGGGTAACTCAGTTTTAGTGCGTCTTTGAGTCCTGCCTGCTTTTATCGCACTGCATGCGTTTGAGATGAAGATGTTTATATTGATTGTCATTTGATTTTGATTATTATGCTGAACTAGGAAAATGTTTTCTGGAGGCTTCGGCCGAGTAAACTTATTGAGACGTGTGTCTCCGTTTTTCTGAGAGGCTTCGACCGTTTACTGGTTTCTGTCATTACTGCTTTCTTGTAGATAAGACATGGTTATTGTTGATACTTGACTTGACTTAAAATTGTTGATTGAGTGATTACTGAGGTTGAGGATTTTTGTTGACTAACTTGACATATAGGGCTTGAACTTGAAGTGGCAATGTGGTGGCGATGGTTCCATGTGATTGTCCCATCTTTCAAGGCGTTATAAAGTGGCGATGTGGTGGATATTGTCCCACGTGATCGTCTCATCTTTTGAGATGTCCTAAAGTGGCAATGTAGTGGCGATGGTCCCACGTGAATTGTCCCGTCCATAGTGGCGTTAAGTGGCAATGTAGTGGCGATGGTTCCACGTGATTGTCCCGTCTTGCGAGACGTTGTTGATCGATCCATATTGGTAGAAGCATATAGTCCCATTATAGGACACTAACATTTAATTATGTTATTATCTGCCTTAGTTATATATTGTTGTTTATGTTTATATCTGCTTTAATTATATATTGTTGATTATGTTTATATCTGCTTTAATCATATATTGTTGACTATGTTTATATCGGCTTTAATTCTATGTTGTTAGCTTAATTATCGGAATGTTTTGGAGCTTTTGAAGTGACGATGTGGTGGATATTGTCCCACGTGATCGTCCCGTCTTTCGAGACGTTATCAAGTGGTAGTGGAGTAGATATTTTCACATGACTATCCCGTCTTTTGAGGCGTTACTTAGTGGCAGTGGAGTGAATGTTTTCACATGACTGTCCCGTCTTGCGAGACGTTATTGTTTGATTGATATTGTTGAGGATTATTGATATCTGATTGGTTGTTATATTGTTGAGGTTGTTGATATCCGAATTGATTATATTGATGGCTTGACGATATCTGATTTGATTTACATTGTGGGTTTTGTTGATATATGAGTTGATTTGTATTGTTGGTTTTGTTGAAATTTTGATCTACATCTATACTGTTGAAGTTGTCGTTATCTGAATTTATCTATGTTGTTAAGTTATTGATTCACGAGTTAGTTTATGTTGTTAAGTTTTGTTAATATCTTTTTTAAAACCATATCTTTAATTCTGTTAAATACATGATTTGATTTCATGATCGATAGGATGAATTGTCATCTAATTTGAGTTAAATTGCTAGTTTATTTACCATGCTAATTAATCAAATTTGAATAGCATTATTTTCTCTTTTATATGTGGTAGTTGTATGGAGTTAACCCTTTCTGTTTGCTATTTGTTGTTTGGGCGCTTAACGCTATTAGGCGATGGAAAATCTTCGATGGAGCTTGACCTTCGTACGAGTCGGAGAGGAGAACTTGAAGAACTGTGGAAGAGTTGAAGAATAGAGTCAGGTGTAGGGTTAGAGCCTTGGGTTAGAGAGCTAACCATTATTGGTAGAGCTGGGCGAATTGGCCCGCGCCCGCGGGCCGGCCCGCTTAACCCGCAGCCCGCGCGGGCTGTGGCCCGGTGTTTGGTTGCCCGTTTAAAAGTGGGCCTACGCGGTCTGGCCCGCTCAACCCGCGAGTTCAGGCGGGTTGAACCGCGGTTTTGCGGGCTGGACCGCATTACAAAAGAAAAAAAAAAGTCTTGAATTGAAGAACTCAGAACTGGCCCAACAGAAGAGAAAAAAAAAAAGTTTAAGACAAGACAAAAGTCCAACCCATTCCTCTCTCTAAAATCTGATTTCATTCCTAAAACTAACAAATCCTAAATTACTTTGGTTCCTCAATCCTCTCTCTCTCAAAAACACGACACTCCCCTCTCTTGAAGTCCCAGCGCCAGCCCAGCAGCCACTCGCCCACCACGCCACCGCGCCACCGCACCTCCCGACCAGGTTTGCTCCTCCTCTCTTATCTCTTTCCCCTTGTCTACCTAAAGTCCTAAACCCATTTTCAACGTTATGTATTGTTTCATTTGTTTGGTACTTTAATAAAATTAGCCTTACTTTCTGCACAATGGGAACAAAATAGCTTCATAACTAACACAGACAAAGACAATGGAATTTGAAATTTCCCTTTCCATGCACAAATATGACAACAAACCGCCATCCTTCCTCTAATTGCCATTTTCACATTGTAGAGCTTGCTGCAATTTTGAACAAAAACAATTAAGTTTCATCTTCTAATGTTGTCTAAAATATATGCTAAAAAATCCATTTATTTTTTAATTTAGTAATTTATAAGGTTTTTAATGAAAAAAATATTTTTAATTTAGTTTTAAATTGTATTTTTATTATTTTTTAATTTGGCCTGTGGCCCGCGGGCCAGCCCGCTTATCCGCGGGGCGGGGGCGAACCAGCGTAATAGAGGCCCGTTTAAATGCGGGCCTACGCGGGGCGGTCCTACGCGGGGCGGGCCAACGCGGGGCGGTCTAACCGCATACCCAGCTCTAATTATTGGTTTAAGCTTGCATAATGATTTTAGGAATTTCTATTTGGGGTTTCGGGTACTCGCCTTGTTCAAGGCTTGATGTAAATCTCTTTGTAGTTGGGAGTATGCATGACATGTTTTGGAAGTACATTTGAAAAGAAAAAAAAAATATACTCGTGTTTATGTATCATTTTGGAAAACATTGCATATTTACTTTAATAGGTTACTAAAGTGACACCCGAAATTCGGGGCGTTACAACACTTGTCTCAGTTTTTCTGGTTTCGATTTTCTGCTTAGCACAGAGTGCTTTTCCTCTGTTGCTCCTTTGTTCTTTTGCAGTAAGTGGTTTTTAGCTGGTTTTGGTTGGTTTCTTTTCCATGTTGTATTCTTTGGGTTGGAGTACCCCTAGTACTCCTCATTAATTCACTTTTGCTTACAAAAATAAAACATTTTGAAATTAAAATTTAAATAAAAATAATGTGGATAAAGCCATGTCAGCGCTCGCCTGCCACTCAGCACTCTTGTCGGAACTCCACCCTCTGGTGAGGACTAATACCAAAATGCATGCAATCACAGGGAGCTATCACTAAAACTTTTCCGGCAATAGACCAAAATCAAAAATCGCTACAAACACAAGGACTCACCGTAACTCTTAACATTAGTACCCGACCCATACTGCAGAGTGAGTACTGACCCCACTGCCAATACTCAACTTTCTTGTAGTGTTTGTAGAAATCAAACAACAATTGCAATTTCTAATAATTTAGTTTTTCAGGGAAATTTTAAGCACTTTAACGTCAAGCTTTATTTTTCCAGTGAAGTCGAGGTGGATAGCTCACATGCTTGAGTTAAGGGTAATTGCAAATTAAGTGTCAGGGTTCGAACCCTGAAAAGAGATAATTTTTACTAATTTACTAACAACTAACATTTGTCTATAAATATTTTTTATTTCCAGTGAAGTCCAAAACCAAAAGGAATGAGTCATTACAAATAGGCTTAAATGCACTTTTGGACCCCCAAGTTTATATTTTTTGTGATTGTTGACCCTGATCTTATTTTTCTACGAATGGAAACCCTAATCTTTCAAAATGTTGCACCGTTTACCCTTCCGTCAAAAACTTGACGGAACCCACTTACCTGGCCTTTCAACGGAAGGGTAAACGATGCAACGTTTTGAAAGATTAGGGTCTCCATTCAAACTAAAAATAAGATCAGGGTCAACAATCGCAAAAAATGTAAACTTGAGGGTCCAAAAGTGCATTTAAGCCATTTTTTTAAATCCCCCTTTTATCCACGTGGAAGGCCATATCAGCGTGTTCCGTCAAGTTTTTGACGGATTTGGACGGAAGGGTAAACGGTGCAGCGTTTTGAAAGAATAGGGTTCCCATTGGTAGAAAAAAAGATAAAGGTTGACAATCGCAAAAAGTTAAAACATGAGGGTCCAAAAGTGCATTTAAGCCTTACAAATATTGCAAGACCGAATACAATTGGCATATACATCTTTACCAAAGTACTCTTAATGAAGGTTTGAGAACTTGAGAGAAAAAAACTTGGAGTCAACCGCGGCTAACTTAAGGAGGACGTTGAGATTATGGATCAACATTATTATTAGAGTTTAATGGGCTAATAAAAAAAATAGAATTTATTGGTGTAAAATGTAAAACTTGTTGAGAAATTAGTGAAAGGGAGAGAGGAGAATAAAGGAGCAAGAGAATAATAGTGTGAATCAGGAGTGACTTGCTAAATGCAGCCTCCATGTATATATAGCATTAGGTTTGAGAGAGTAGTACATTGTAGTACAAGCATACATGGGCCTGGCCCAAGATGGTCATCCACTTTATAACACTCTCCCTGGATGACAAATTCTTAAGAATGTGTCTCATTAAAACCTTATTAGGAAAAATCCAGTGGGATAAAAACCCAGTGAAGGAAAAAAAGTACATCATTCTATAGTTCGTCTTTGTACATTGCCTCATTAAAATCCCTACCAAGAAAAACCCAATGGGAAAAAAACACGGTTAAGGGAAAAAGAGTGCAATGCATTTTAATTGAGATCTTTCAGCCAATGAACTCCGATATTCTGCACTAGCTTTTCAAATGTTATTGTTGGAAGAGCCTTCGCAAATAAGTCTGTCAAATTTTCACTTGAACGAATTTGTTGGATGTCTATGTCACCATTCTTTTGTAGATCATGAGTGAAGAAGAGTTTTGGTGATATGTGATTTGTTCTATCTCCCTTGATGTATCCTTCTTTTGCTTGAGCAATGCAAGCAATATTATCTTCATATATCCTTGTTGGCGGCAACTTTCCAGAGGACAAACAACAAGTATTAAGTACGCATTGAATCACAGATCTCAGCCAAACGCATTCTCGACTTGTCTCATGTAATGCTAATATTTCTACATGGTTAGCTGAGGTGGAGGTTATAGTTTGTTTCATAGACCTCCATGAAATAGTTGTACCACCACCCGTAAACAAATAACATGTTTGAGATCTCTCATTATGTGGATCTGACAAATATCCAGCCTATGCATAACCAATTAGGTCAAGTTTGGACATATAAGGAAAAATTAAACCCATATCTATTGTGCCTTCAAAGTAACGAAAGACTTGTTTTATTCCATTCCAATGTCTTCGTGTAGGTGAAGAACTATATCTTGATAATAAGTTAACGAAAAAGGATATATCATGTCGAGTATGAGTAGCAAGATATATTAATGCTCCGACCGCACTAAGGTATGGTACTTCAGGACCAAGTAATTCTTCATCCTTTTCTCGAGGTCTAAAAGGATCTTTATTTACATCTAACGACCTTACAACCATTGGAGTGCACAATGGGTGTGATTTGTCCGTGTATAATCTTTTTAGTACTTTTGCGACATAAGTCTCTTGGTCATTTAAATACTCAATTTGTAAGCCTAGACAAAATTTAGTTCTTCCCAAATCTTTCATCTCAAATTCTTTCTTTAGGCAATCTACAGCTTTTGGAAGCTCTTCTGGAGTTCCAATAATGTTTAAGTCATCGACATAAACAGCTATTATGGCAAACTCATGCACATACCTTTTCGTGAATATGCAAGGGCAAATTGGATCATTTTTATATCCTTCTTTAAGAAAATATTCACTAAGGCGATTATACCACATACGCCCAGATTGCTTTAGACCATAGATTGATTTATTCGATTTAATTGAATAATCACCCCGAGGGTTAGAAATTTATGCTTCAAGCAACTTAAATCCTTCAAGGAGTTTCATATAGATGTCAGTATCAAGTGATCCATACAAGTGATCCATACAAATAAGCTGTAACGATATCCATTAAGCGCAAATCAAGTTTTTCACGTACTGCCAGACTAATTAAGTATCAAAAAGTAGTTGCATCCATCACATGCGAGTATGTTTCTTCAAAACCAATCCCAAGCCTTTGTGAGCAACCTTGGGCAACAAGTCTTGCCTTATATCGATCAATATCACCATTTTCATTTCTTTTACGTACAAAAAACTCATTTATATCCAACTGGGTTTACACCCTCAGGTGTACGGGCTACATGCCCAAAACTTTACGCTTCTCAAGCGATTTTAACTCAGCCTTGTAACACCCCCTTTTTCCCATTGTTTTATTTAAAAACGTTTATCAGAGTTTAAAAACATATCAAGGGAGTATTACACTTCTTCACGAAAACTCATTAAAATTAACACTGATTGTGTTTGAAAATTTATAAGTTCATAGGCTTTTCAAAGAATGAATTATTCCTGCCAATGAAATTTCTAAACCAGTCAGATATCCTAAGATGCATAAAATCACTTATTTAAATAGGTTTATCTTCCATGATATTCCAATAAAATTCATCATACTCAGAACTGAATTTCATAAGCACTTCGGCCGTCAACAGTACGACATCGCCATCATTTAGAAAATTATTCAACAACTTCCATAAGAAGAGATTATAAAATCCTCTCAACATAAATGTAAAAGTAACGTAAAATATCTAACCAGTGTTACATTACAGAGCAAGACACTTATATTATAATAATAATAATAATAACATAAGCTAAGACTCTCCGAAGCTACTCCTCATGAGCCACATCTCTACCTCCTGTACCTGAGCGATGTCGCATAGAACATCATTCCAACAGAAGGGTAAGAACTTACATTGTATAAAATATAACATAACAAAGAGCAAGTAAACAATTCAGATCCTGCTTTATAAACTCTTCACCTTTACTTTAAAATCTGAGTGATTATAATATTTTCTCTCAGGACAGTTTCACAATTCTTATTAATGTTTCGAAAAATTATAAGCTTAAAGAAGAATAATAATTCGACTTTACCACAACAGCAAAACAATTCACCAACAAATCACCAAACACATAAAACCACTGAAAACGTGAAACTTAGTGTGTGAGACTCTAATGTATGCATGTGGTACCAATTGTTAACCTTAGCGGTATCACCGCGTCCACTCCAGACAGTTAACCACCAATGAAGTCCACTCCAGACTTCCAGAACCACGCCAGTTCTGGGACAAACCTCAGTTTTCCGATGAAAACCGACACGTTGCCTCTTGACTAAATGAAGTGTATTTCGTGCAAAAACTCATAAATTAAAACATGCAATTTTGAGACCACTCCAGCCCCAAATATATAACATATTTTCTCACCAAATTCCATAACGAAAATCACACCAAAATTGCACAAAATAACACTTCAATACAATTATCAAATCATTCACTATTCCACTGACAAAATAGCAACACAAAATCATCAAATGTCTCATATCAATTACTAGAATCAGTTTCAGAATCAATCTCAGAAATAAGCAGAAACATAGCAAACTTGCATATAATCCTGGTACTAAATGAGCAGTCCAAAAATTATGAAAATTTTACCAAACATAGCCTTATACGTTAGCTTTCATATAAAATTGGTTTCACCAAATTTGGAATTCTGTAGAGAGAGTTATGGTCTCTACAGCACAGGCTGTTAGGGTTTCTGCGAGCAGAAACAGAGTGAACTTGCAGATAATTCTGGTATTGAACCAGCAATCTAAAAATTATGATAATATTACCCAATATAGCCCTATGAGGTAGCTTTCATACAAAATTGGTTTCACTCAATTCGGAATTCTGTAGAGAGAGTTATGCTCTCTATAACACAGGCTGCTAGGGTGTCTGCGGGCAGAAACAGAATAAACTTGCAAATGATTCTGGTATTGAACCAGCAATCGAAAAATTATGAAAATATTACCCAACATAGCCCTATGAGTTAGCTTTCATACAAAATTGGTTTCATTCAATTTGGAATTCTTTAGAGAGAGTTATGCTCTCTACAACACAGACTGTTAGGGTATCTGCGGGCAAAACATAACAGAACCCAATTTTCCCGGGAACCTCAATTTCGCTCAAAATCAATTTTTCTCACCACATGTTAACACTCAACACAGTCTCTCAGTTCTGAATTTTCAAAAAAGATGAGGGTTCCTTCATGTTAAACTCAACCTCTGTTATTCTACAATTATACAAGATAAATTCAAACCCTTACCTCTTGAAGATCAAATTCTAGGTTTTTTCTTCTCTTTTCTCCCCTTCTCTCTTTCACGCTTCTTTTCTTCTCCTCTGCTAACTTCTCCAATTCTCAAATTCTGATTTCTCTCTTTCTAATTCACTCATATCCCTTAAATAGTCATACTAATGGGCCCCACTCTCAATTACTCACACAAAAACCTAACAAACTTATTTATCTAAATCTTATTCTATATCACATGAGATTTAAATTATAATCACATAATTCATCAAATTACCATATAGCATAATAATAATTAAGATAAAATAATAAATAACCTAATAACGAAAAGTGGGGTGTTACAACTCTCCCCCACTTAAGAATTTTCGCCCTCGAAAATTACCTTAAATGAACAACTCGGGGTAGGACTTCTTCTATCCTACTGACCAAAACAATATCGATTGTGTCATAGACACATATCGAATACAAAAGGAATTAAACATGTTAATAAACATGTTGATAAACCTAGTCTACTAACCGACCATGCTCTGATACCACTAATGTAACACCCCCTTTTTCCCATTGTTTTATTTAAAAACGTTTATCAGAGTTTAAAAACATATCAAGGGAGTATTACACTTCTTCACGAAAACTCATTAAAATTAACACTGATTGTGTTTGAAAATTTATAAGTTCATATGCTTTTTAAAGAATGAATTATTCCTGCCAATGAAATTTCTAAACCGGTCAGATATCCTAAGATGCATAAAATCACTTATTTAAATAGGTTTATCTTCCATGATATTCCAATAAAATTCATCATACTCAGAACTGAATTTCATAAGCACTTCGGCCGTCAACAGTACGACATCGCCATCATTTAGAAAATTATTCAACAACTTCCATAAGAAGAGATTATAAAATCCTCTCAACATAAATGTAAAAGTAACGTAAAATATCTAACCAGTGTTACATTACAGAGCAAGACACTTATTTTATAATAATAATAATAATAACATAAGCTAAGACTCTCCGAAGCTACTCCTCATGAGCCACATCTCTACCTCCTGTACCTGAGCGATGTCGCATAGAACATCATTCCAACAGAAGGGTAAGAACTTACATTGTATAAAATATAACATAACAAAGAGCAAGTAAACAATTCAGATCCTACTTTATAAACTCTTCACCTTTACTTTAAAATCTGAGTGATTATAATATTTTCTCTCAGGACAGTTTCACAATTCTTATTAATGTTTCGAAAAATTATAAGCTTAAAGAAGAATAATAATTCGACTTTACCACAACAGCAAAACAATTCACCAACAAATCACCAAACACATAAAACCACTGAAAACGTGAAACTTAGTGTGTGAGACTCTAATGTATGCATGTGGTACCAATTGTTAACCTTAGCGGTATCACCGCGTCCACTCCAGACAGTTAACCACCAATGAAGTCCACTCCAGACTTCCAGAACCACGCCAGTTCTGGGACAAACCTCAGTTTTCCGATGAAAACCGACACGTTGCCTCTTGACTAAATGAAGTGTATTTCGTGCAAAAACTCATAAATTAAAACATGCAATTTTGAGACCACTCCAGCCCCAAATATATAACATATTTTCTCACCAAATTCCATAACGGAAATCACACCAAAATTGCACAAAATAACACTTCAATACAATTATCAAATCATTCACTATTCCACTGACAAAATAGCAACACAAAATCATCAAATGTCTCATATCAATTACTAGAATCAGTTTCAGAATCAATCTCAGAAATAAGCAGAAACATAGCAAACTTGCATATAATCCTGGTACTAAATGAGCAGTCCAAAAATTATGAAAATTTTACCAAACATAGCCTTATACGTTAGCTTTCATATAAAATTGGTTTCACCCAATTTGGAATTCTGTAGAGAGAGTTATGGTCTCTACAGCACAGGCTGTTAGGGTTTCTGCGAGCAGAAACAGAGTGAACTTGCAGATAATTCTGGTATTGAACCAGCAATCTAAAAATTATGATAATATTACCCAATATATCCCTATGAGTTAGCTTTCATACAAAATTGGTTTCACTCAATTCGGAATTCTGTAGAGAGAGTTATGCTCTCTATAACACAGGCTGCTAGGGTGTCTGCGGGCAGAAACAGAATAAACTTGCAAATGATTCTGGTATTGAACCAGCAATCGAAAAATTATGAAAATATTACCCAACATAGCCCTATGAGTTAGCTTTCATACAAAATTGGTTTCACTCAATTTGGAATTCTGTAGAGAGAGTTATGCTCTCTACAACACAGACTGTTAGGGTATCTGCGGGCAAAACATAACAGAACCCAATTTTCCCCGGAACCTCAATTTCGCTCAAAATCAATTTTTCTCACCACATGTTAACACTCAACACAGTCTCTCAGTTCTGAATTTTCAAAAAAGATGAGGGTTCCTTCATGTTAAACTCAACCTCTGTTATTCTACAATTATACAAGATAAATTCAAACCCTTACCTCTTGAAGATCAAATTCTAGGTTTTTTCTTCTCTTTTCTCCCCTTCTCTCTTTCACGCTTCTTTTCTTCTCCTCTGCTAACTTCTCCAATTCTCAAATTCTGATTTCTCTCTTTCTAATTCACTCATATCCCTTAAATAGTCATACTAATGGGCCCCACTCTCAATTACTCACACAAAAACCTAACAAACTTATTTATCTAAATCTTATTCTATATCACATGAGATTTAAATTATAATCACATAATTCATCAAATTACCATATAGCATAATAATAATTAAGATAAAATAATAAATAACCTAATAACGAAAAGTGGGGTGTTACAAGCCTCGATGGCCTCTTTCCATTTTTTCCAATCATTTCTTTGCTTGCATTCATTAACAGATTTTGGTTCATGATCCTCATTGTCGTTTATCACATCTAGTGCAGTGCTATGTGCAAAAATATCGTCTACGTTGACTTTGCTTCGGTCCCATCTTACTTTATTCAAGACATAATTAATTGAAATCTCATCATTTTCAATAATTTCAGGTATATGAGTTTCCCTTGAAACTGCATTTTTAATTATGTCATGTTGCTCTTCTGGAGCTATCATATCCTCTTTTATGCCATCTTTGTTCTTATCTCATTTTCTTTTCCGAGGATTTTTATCTTTGGAACCTGCAGGTCTGCCACACTTTAGGCGTGTGAAAGATTCATTTGCAACACTATGTTGTCCAACAGTGACATCAATCTTTAATGGAGTATTAGCTGTTGGTACATGTGACTTAGTAACTCTTTTTGGATTAGCAAATGCGCCTGACAATTGGTTAGCTAAATTTTGCAAATAAATTATCTTTTGAGCTTCTAGTTCACATTGTTTTGTTCGAGGATCAAAATGAGATAATGATAATTCATTCCAGCTAATTTATTTTCCCAACTGCTTATTCTCTCCCCCTAATATCGAGAACTCTGATTTGTCCAAATGACAATCAGCAAATCGAGCAGTAAATAGATCTCTCGTTAATGGTATTTTACAATAGAAGAAGATTCATACCCAACATATACCCCTAATCTTCTTTGAGGACCCATCTTTGTGCGTTGTGGTGGAGAAATTGGAACATATACCGCACACCCAAAAGTTCTTAGACGGGAAATATTAGGTTCTTGACCATGAACCATTTTCATAGGAGAGTGTTTATGATAGCTTGTTGGTCTGATGTGAATTAATGCCGCAACATGTAATATTGCATGTCCCTAAGAAGATGATGGATGTTTTGACCTCATAATTAATGGCCTTGCGATTAAATGTAAATGTTTAATAAATGATTCCACAAGTCCATTTTGTGTCTGAACATGTGCTACAGGATGTCCAACATCAATTCCAATAGACATGCAATAGTCATTAAAAGTTTGAGATGCGAATTGACCAGCATTATCAAGACGTATTTTCTCTTGATTGGATAATCAGGAAAATGTGCTCGCAATCTAATCAACTGGGCAAGTAATCTAGCAAATGCCAAGTTGCGATAAGATAATAAAGATACATGTCACCATCTTGTTGACCCATCAACTAAAATAATAAAATATCAAAATGGTCCACTTAGTGGGTGTATTGGTCCACAAATATCGCCTTGTATACGTTCCAAAAAAAGAAGTGATTCACTCCCAACTTTTGTTGGTGATGGTCGAATAATCAATTTCTCTTGGGAACAAGCAAGACATGTGAATTCATTTGTTTGAAGAATCTTCTGGCTCTTCAATGGATGTCCACATGAATTTTCAATTATTTTTTGCATCATAATTGAACCAGGATGGTCTAACCGGTCATGCCAAATAGAAAAATCTGCAAACTTCTGGTTTACAGTCGCATTTGTTTCAATTATACTAATGCTTGTATAGTATAAACCTGAAGAGAATGCAGGTAATTTTTCAAGTGTGCATTTTCTTCCAGATATCACTCTTGTGATACAAAGATATTCCACATTTTCTTCATTCATGGTCTCAATGTGGTATCCATTTTGACGTATATCTTTGAAACTTAATAAGTTTCTATGAGATTTAGAGGAATATAGAGCATTCTCAATATTCCGCCTTTGTTTTCTCCCAGAAAATATGATCCATCAAAGCCTCTTGGCTTTTCCCAAACATTATAGGATGTCGCATTCTAAAAAATTATGGTTGCCTACCATTTTTTTTTTCCAGATCCTTGCCCATGATTTAATCTAATCAACAATCGTTGTTTAAATGAAAAAAACCTTAGGAGAAAATAGGTCATGGCTTCTCAAAGATTAATTAATAAGATCAAACAATCCTTTGACCATTATCCATATACTGTTTTATTTCCTTCTAATAGCATTGAATCAAAGACACATATAGAAATTCGCAGCAGAGAAAAAGGGGCTTCCAGAAGTGAGAAGTCCTCTGTAAGGGTTCTTGGAAGACAGATTGATGATGCGAGTAGCCCACGACAAGGAAACTGTGAAGGATACAGAAGGATTGAGAAGGAGGAAGGAGCATAGGATGTTTTAATAATTGAAACATATTAAAGCTATTGGATTAAAATGAAATAAATGATTTAGATAGAGTGTAAGAATTTAAGATTTAGAAGAGTGTAAGTTGAGCCCACCTCTTTCAGATTAATAGGTAGAATTGTTGTAATTTTTCAGTTGTAATTTTCTCATATTTAAATGATGTTAGTATGAATGAGGGTATCTGATGAGTTTCAACTAACTAGAACCCTTCTTCCGTTTAATGCATTGATAGTCATACGGGTGGTTAATCTCACAAATGTTAACTGTGGAAATACATTTGTTAACAGAAAAAAATAATTGGTACATCGGAAAGATTGATAAATTGCACCCGTCATAAATCGATCCCTGGACCTCCCCTTACCCAACTCATATGTCCCCAAGTTTCTACCACTTGAGCAATCCTACGGGGACAAAAATAAAATAAAAATTGTTGTTCCCTAAGAATTGTAATATAATTAAGGATAAAACTTAGATCAAGTTCCTTACCTTCATTCCATCAAGTTTATGTGTAATTTTTCAAATTTTGACAATAAATTCTTAATAAATGACATTTATTTTTAGAAATAATTGCACATGTGTCATCACATGATTGGTAAACTTGATGAAATGGATTTAAGGAACTTGATCTAAGTTTCTCCCATTAATTAAAGGCAGAAATGTTATAAATTGTTCATTTGTATGGTAGTTTAATGTTTCCCACCACCAAATTAAATCACTTCTATATTATTGGTCAAGTCTTTTTTTGGTCAAAATTTTATTGGTAAACTCTGCATGGTATTTAAAAATATCTACGAATAGGCAAGTTGGGCCCTTAACCATTTTGTAATAGCGTGATGAGCTAAATTGTTTGTTTCTTTTAAGATAGTGGCTTATACACTTGTTTGTTGTTTCTATTCAACTCATCTCTTGGTGCATCAGCTTACCCAAAAAATAATCTCTTGCTTCATCAACTACAAACATTTATGCAACATTGATTAAATAGTATTTTTTTGGTACATCGGAAAGATATACTGTATAGATTAAACAGTATAAACACCTTACATACATTTTATTTATTTTATTCATATATTTTTTTATCACATTACATCATATGTTGTATATATTTGTTATTTTTCCGATTTCTCTTTCTCTTCATTTCTCACTTTAATTTAAGTGTCTACTCTTATTATTTAATATCAATCAACCATTTCCCCAACTTCAAAACAATTCAACATCCAATATAAATTAAAAGAAAAATAGTTAATTGCACAAATTTCTTATGAATATAGAAACTAGTGAAAGATAAAAGATGACTAGTTTTTTTGACTTGGGCAAAATGATTTTTTTTTAATAGAAAAAATAACAACTGGCTAGAGAATAAGAGTTAAAGTAATATCACGCTGTGTTTGGTGATGAGGACTGGCACTTGAACCATGTTACGCGCAAGGTGCTGCTGGATGTGTCGACATGGCATGGAGCCATGGGAAGAAAACTCTCGGCTGGGGACAGTAGCACCAGTGCAGAATGCTTATACTACCTCAAAGTCGACGGTAGCTGGAATCTGTCCATAGAGATGATGGGGGAGCGGAGGTCCTGCTTGCTCCTGACGGTTCATGGTGCGCCGCTGTCTCGGAGAGTCGCCGGAATGGCTCTGCGTTCCGGGCAGAATTATGGGCTGTGGAACTTGGGTTGGCCCTTGCGTGGGAGATGGGAATTCGCAGCTTGAGCTGCGCGTCGGATTGTCTTCAGGCCGTAAGCATCCTCCAAGCACCGACGTGGCTGATTCCTTCTGGGATCGAGAGGCAATTCTGGACGTTAGGGCGTGGTTTCAGCGGGATTGGCGAGTGAAGCTCAATCATCTGCGAAGGGAAAGGAACAACGCGGCGGATTTCTTCGCAAGAAAGGCGGCGCGAGAAGGGACACAACATCAGATATGGCGACAACCACCATCTGTTTTTTATGATTTGTTATACTTAGACGCCTCGGCGTAGTTTCTTTGTTTCGTTTAATTTTCCTCTGTAACAAAAAAAAGTATCATCACACAAAAACGCACAAGAACGTACGCGGTGGGGGGGGGGATCTATTAAATTCAATTGCAAGCGAGCACTCAAACCAGCAAGAAAATTTGTAGCATTAATAGCTTCTTTAAAAATATGGCGAAGGTGAATGTCTTAATTTCGTGCAAGAAGGAGGTGAATATCCATGAATATACTAGTAAATACATGAAAATGGAACTGAGTGAAATGTCTTAATTATATTTCTTGATGCCCTTCCGCGAGAGTAACTAAAGACTCATCCTCATGGCTCTGTTAGCAAAGGATCGCCTCCCTGCAAACCTGAATAAAAACCGCTAGCTAGGCAATTTCTGAAAATTGAAAATATAATTAAAGCATGATTTTAAATTAATAACAACATGGATTATGAAAATATAATTAAAGCATTATTAATAACAACACTTTTTTAACTTTTCTTCTTAACACATTTTTGGAAAATGTTAGCCTGGCTTGTATAAATAGATAACGTTGGGTTATCCACTTCACCCATCCTCGTGCATCACAATTAATATTCCACTTCAACTAATTAAAGTCCATGGCTAGCTTCCGATCTTCTCTCCTGCGGCCATTAACACCCATGTTCTTTATAAACTTCTTGATGTTCCTCTTTTTTCTAAACAAGGTGACCTCAACAGACACTCTCTCTTTCTCTTTCACTGAGTTCGTGCCAAACCAACGAGACTTAATCTTCCAAGGTGATTCCCTTGTTAGCTCAACAGGGAGGTTGCAACTCACCCAGATACAGGACGGCCGCCCAATCTTTAACTCGATCGGCCGAACTCTCTATGCGGCCCCGGTTCACATTTGGGACAGCAAAACAGGCAACATGGCCAGCTTCGTCACTTCCTTCTCCTTTATCATTAACGCACCCGACAGGTCCAAAACCGCTGATGGCCTTGCCTTCTTTCTTGCACCGGTTGACACCCAGCTCCAAAATCCTGGTGGTGGACTACTCGGACTCTTCCCCAACCAAAATGAAAGCAAGTCATACCAAGTCGTCGCGGTTGAGTTCGACACCTACTTGAACCCTTGGGATCCCAGCTTTGAACACATTGGAATTGATGTCAACTCCATTCAATCAGTGAGAGGTGTATCGTGGGAATTGGAGAGTGGCCAAGTAGCTAATGTTGCCATAAGCTATCAAGCTTCCAACAAACTCTTGACCGCCACTTTGATCTATCCTTCCGGTCAGGCCAAAATCGTCTCTTCTGTTGTAGACTTGAAGAGTGTCCTTCCTGAGTTTGTTAGAGTTGGTTTCTCAGCTTCCAGTGGACTCAGTCAAAACTTTGTTGAATCACATGATGTTCTTTCATGGTCTTTTGAATCCAAGTTACCACCTGGTAGCAAAGGTGTTGCTTCCAATAACGTGCATGTTGTTTCCAGCTCTGGACTCGATTCCATCTAGTATATATAGTTTTGAAAATGTTATGTGAGTCCATGTGACCGAAAATAAAACTACCTTAATAAGACCTGCAACAATGGTTATCTGTGCACCGTTCATATGTTTCACAACAGTATATAAAGTAATGTCACAGTTTAATGTAATGCGCTTGTATGTTGTACAATAGAAGGGAAAATGTTTGGTACACACCTCTCCACCTCTCGAAATTTAAGAAGGAAAAAAAGTGAAATGAGTGATATGATACGTGATGTGATGGAATGCAAGAGAGAGATAGAAAGAAAAACAAGGTCTAGAGGTGTGAGAATATCAGAACTCCAATAGAAGAAGTGATACAAATACTTGAGAGACCGGCGCTAATGAGGCAAAAGTTCTCTACTGTACATGAAATTTTGTGTCAACATTGTAAGGATGGCAGCAGGTCTGGTTGAGGTCGGATTTTGCATTTCTCAAACCCAAACCCGAACTCTCATACCCACCCTAAACCCGTCGGGTTTCGAGTTTACTCAAACTCGTTGTAACCTCAAACATACGTTCTAACCTAACTTAATGCATATACTTTTTTGCAAAACAAAATGCAACTTATATTATTTTATTGTAAAAAGGGGGTGTTTAAATGACTCATGAGAAAGTTTGGGTTAAATAACCATCGTCCAATCATATTGAAGATAAGTGAGTTGGAATTTCTATATTTTATTTATTAATTTATTTATAAAAAATCTTATTGGTCAATTGAGTTGTGGGTTAGTAACCCACATGAGTAATTTAGATAACCCCTGTGAAAAAACCATTGGCTTAATTACACTTTTCGTCCCTGATATATACCCCTTGTGCAATTTTGGTTCCCTTTGTTTAAAAGGAGCAATTTTGGTACATCAAAGATCAATTTGTGACAATTGGGTCCTTCCGTCAGATTCCGTTTAATTCCAAACAGATTTTTCATACGTGGCGCTCATTCATGACGTGGTCCTAACACATTTTGCCACTTAGATGCCATTAGGACTCCACAAAATAAAAAATAAATTTAATTAAAATTTCAAAAATTAAACATTTTGCCACTAATCAGTAATCACCCTTCATGTTTATCTAATCTGCAATGAATCAACCACAAAAAAAAAAATTATGGAAACAAATTTTGAAGCAACAACAACTTCATAGACAAAGCTATAGAAATTCCAGGAACATTCACCCAAATAAAAAAAACCACAAAAATTACCCAGAAACCACCCCAAAAGCCCCTTTCCAAATTCGTTATGGTTATCACAAATTTACCCAAATCTTGGGAATTATTTTGTCTGTTATAAAGGAGAAGATGAGGAAGGGTGATGAAGATAATGAACAAGAAAAAGAACAAAAGGAGATAATGGCATGAATTACGTATCTTCAATCCTCTCATTTCTCTAATAACTTTCAACATTTCCTCTAATCTCAATTTTGACTTCTGTTACAACAATGTCGACTCGATCGACCGGAGCCATAAGCCAGGACTGGGAACCAGTGGTGCTGCACAAATCGAAGCCCAAGGCGCAGAACCTGCGGAACCCCAAGGCCGTGAACCAGGCGATGCGGACCGGCACAGAGGTACAGACAATGAAGAAATCTGACGCCGGATCCGATAGGAAAACCGCTGGCCCGGTCGCGAATGCGAGGAAGCTTGACAAGGCCGCAGAGCTGGCGGCGCTGGAGCGCGTGGCGGGGGAGGTGAGGCACGCGATTCAAAAGGCGCGTTTGGAGAAGATGAGCCAGGCCGAGCTGGAGAAGCAGATCAATGAGCGACCGTAGATGGTGCAGGAGTATGAGAATGGTAGGGCGGTTCCGAATCAAAAGGTGCTCGCGAAGATGGAGTGGGTGCTCGGGGAGGAAGCTGAAGATATTGAAAGGTGGAGGTTGTGGATGATGGAGGATTCAGGAAGTTAGGAGGGAACAGTGGCTGGGGAAAATTAGGATTAGGGTTCTGTAGGTTTATTCTTTATTTAATTTATTTATTTTCTTTTAATTTATTTATTTATTTGATGATGTGTCATAGATGGTGGAGTAATTAGTAAAAAAAGAAATCCAAATAAGAATATTTCGTTTAAAATTGGACAGAAGCTGACGGAAGGAATTAATTGTCACAAATTGATCTTTGATGTACTAAAATTGCTCCTTTTAAACAAAGGGGATCAAAGTTGCACAACAGGTATACATCAGGGACGAAAAGTGCAATTAAGCCAAAACTATTTAATATCATTTTGCACAAAAATATGGTATTTTGTTGTTCAAATATGACCAAATTGTTAATAAATCAAGTTGTCAACATGGTATATATAAGAGTAGTTTTGTAATTATATATATTCTTCGGATTCGGGTGCGGGTTTCACCAATCCAAACCCAGACTCAGACTCAATCATATCGGGTTTTACCCGTCAAATCGGGCCGGGTTTGAGTTATGTTGCCATCCCTGCGACACTAGGACTAGTGTTTTAGTGTCTGTTTGGCCCACACTATATTAGATCACATAATTAAGCTAACGTTATTTTTTCGAACAACAGAAAATGTTTTAATTAATAGATAAATTCTGAGAACATCTCTCTCAAATGAGGAAAGGATAGATACAAGATCCCCAACACCAATAAACAACCAACGATCTAGAAACAAGAGGTTCAATAACAAATCCACCACCATATATTAGATCAAAAAAAGGAAATTAACCCCACAAAATTTTCCAAAACCACGCCCCAATCTCCTCAATTGCTTCCTCTGAACTCTGAAGATACGACCTTGCAGAAAATGTCCAGTCAGCTGACGTTATAAAATACTAGATGACAAGATAGTCAACACTAACATTTTGCTTTAACGTTAGTCATATGGGCTGATGGGGGGAGGGTAGCTCACTTGGTGAGCTAAGGGAAATGAAGAGATTGCAGGGTGAAAGATCATGGTTCAAATCCTGGAGAAAAAACTAATTTACTGACAATTAACAACTAACATTTGCCTATAAAAATAAGTTATACGCGTTGATGCTATCTTATCGCTCAATTTGTAACTATCAATCTTGGGAGGAGAGAGATATGTGCGAGAGAATGAGAGGGGTGCATGACACCCTTGTTTGTTTATGGAATACTGTAGAGCAAGGAGAAATAGAAGATCCTATAAAAAAATAGAAGGTCCTATATAAAACCACTTTATCACTTCTTCGCAATTTGCGAAGAAATTACAACTGGCTGGGTGTTTTATTTTTTTGCGTGCCTATTCTGTCCTACTAGTGGGGGTTTTAACCACTAGCACCTACATCAAAATCATAAGTTTCCATTTAAAAATATTTTTTAACCGAAAAAAATAATTTTTTTCATTCATTCATCTTATTCTTTCTGTTCTCTATATACCAAACCACCTACCATATATGCAATGAGGAGGGATCCATGAACTCCAGGAGTCAAATAAAAAACTAACTCCAAATCTTGATCCTTCATTTTATTAGAAAATAAAGGTTGAGATTAAAACTTCAAACCTCTCACGTGGCCTCTACTACCAGGATTCCTCCTCCTTCTATTCGTGAAACCCTAAGACAAAACATCACCCGTGTTCTTAATCCTCAATTTGAAAACGTGAAATTCAATACCTTGTTTCCATAAGATTACTAAAATTCAACACATTCTTTTCGTCAGATTACAAAATCTCCTTAATCTGGATCAATGGTGGCTACGATAGTGGGAGCAACTTTCAGGGCTACGTCAGTGGAAGAAACCTCCACAGCAACGACATCAAAATTCCACAATTGAGAAACGCACGACAAAGGTGAATTGGATCCAAAGTTGAATTGACAATGTTTCGGCCGTTGTGGCCACAAATGTAATAGGAATGGATCTAAAAAAGCTTAAAGTTTTGACCAATTATAGGATTGGTTTCATAAAAGCTTAAATTGTAACCAATAGTAGGATGGTAATGGTAATCTTGATTCATGAATACAAGAGAGACATGTGGCAATGGAAAAAACTACTATGAAATGAGTGAGGCTCTAGTTTGAGGAAAATTAAGCATATGATGAAAACTAGAAGAAGGTTTTTACGTTTTCAGTTTTCACGAATAGAAGGAGGATGAATCCTGATAGTGGAGGTCACGTGAGAGGTATGAAGTTTTAAACTCAACCTTTATTTTCTAATAATATAAAAGACCAAGAATTGGAGTTAGTTTTTTAATTGACTCCTGGTGTTAATAGATCCCTCCTCATATGTAATTGATTAGCCAATTCCTTACTATATTTTGACGCCACATGCATCACTTGTGTTTATCAGTTTATGCACTAGTAGTAATTAAAGGCCAAAATATTACTCCCTCCGTTCTAGAAAGTTTGTTGTTTTGCACCATCTTTCAATATCTCAAAATGTTTGATGTTTTAGAAAATCAATGCATTTTTTGCTAATTTTTTTCCACATATACCCTCATTTAATACATTTTCTCTCACTTATAATATTTCATATTAATCAACCACAACTCTTATCTTTTAATTACATTCTTCTCTATCTAAGTATAATTTAATAGTGGCACATCATACTAGTAAAATGAAATAAGGGTAATATAGTCAAATTATACTATCAATAATTATTTTCTTACTCTTTGTATCACAACCTTAAACTACAAACTTTCTGAAACGGAAGGAATAGTAAGGGCCTGTTCGGGGTGGTTTTTGATTTTAAGTTTTGAAATTTTTAAAAACTAAAAGTAGTTTTCAATTTTATAAATACTGTTTTTATTTTTTGTGGTTTTGAGTTTTAAAATACTTGGTGTTAACTTTGACGATAGTCACGACAATGGGTGGTAGTGGTAGCGACATGGTGGTCGTGGCGATTATGGTGGTGGAGGTGGTGGTGGTTGCAGTGGAGTCAGCGGTGGTGGTGGAGGTGGAAGTGGTGGTGTTGGAGGGTGGTGGTGGTAGTGGCAGCGATAGTAGTGGTGGACACGGTGGGGGTGGTGGTGGCACACGTGACAATGTGAAGGGTGGTGGAGGTGACGGCGGCAATGGCAGTGGCACGGGTGGAGGATGCATGTGGAGATGGTGGTGGTAGTGGCGGAGATGGTGGCGGCGGTGGTGACATGGGTGGAGGATGCATGTGGTGGTGGTGGCACTGGTGATGATGGTGGCGGCGGTGACACGGGTGGAGGATGCATGCGGAGATTGGTGGTGGTGGAGGCGGCGGCGGTGGCGGAGATGGTGGCGGCGGTGGCGGCGATATGGGTGGAGGATGCATGTGGTGGCAGAGATGGTGGCAGTGGTGATGATGGTGGTGGCAGCGATGACAGTGGTGGTGGCGGCGGCGGTGGTGGTGAAGGTGGTTGTGGTGGTGATGGTGGTGGTGGTGATATCGGTGGGTGGTGATGGTGGTGAAGTTACATGTTATTAAAACTAAAAACCATAAACACAAAACCATATTTTGTGGTTTTGAAAAACAAGTTATAATGGTTTTGAAAATCAATAAAAACTCACTTCAGTTCCATTTTTGCCGAACACATTTTGTTTTTAAAATTGCCTTTGGAAACCAAAAACTGAAAACTCCCAATCACCCCAAACGGGCCCTAAATTATTAATTTGTTGCCTAGCCTAGTTTAATTAATGCTTTCCATCACCTGATCACTTCCAAGTGGCAAGTGGGCAGGAGACCGTTGACAAGTACGGTACTTCTTGTATTCCTCACGGTATTGTACTTTTTTTTGTCAACACGGTATTGTACTTTAAACTTGTTCTTGGTCAATTTGGGCTATTCGGGCCTTTACCAATTTGTAATAGCGTGATGGAAAAAATAAAGAGAAGTTGGATGATTTGTTTTTTATAAGATGGTGGCTGGTAGTTGACCAAAAAACAAAAGATGGTGGCTGGTACACTTGTTTTACTCAATTGATCTCTAGGTGTCTTGACTTTTGACAAAAAAAAAGTGATCTCTAGGTGTGTGTCCCAGACAACATGGTTAATATCTCCCTATATAAAACATTGGATTTGGATCCTCTCCATCCAGGTTCTCTCCATCCTCTCTCCATTCAAATCTGAGCCATTGATTTTGAAATTTAAAGGCTTGGATTAATTTAAGAAGAGAGAAAAAAAATGAATTGTATTTAAAGGCTTAGATCAATTTAAGTAAATTAATCATCACCTTTAAAATTCAAAATCAATGGCTCAGATTTTGGATAGAGTTTTGTAATTTTAAAATGTTGATTACCACTTAAAATTACTCCCTCCGGTCCTATTTATAAGCATGAAAGAGAAGAAAAATCTTGGTCCTTTTTATAAGAACCAAATGAAAGTTTGAGCTATATTAATTAATTTTTTCCAATGATGCCCTTATTAATTCTAACTTGTAAAATGTGTCTCATTAATTATTCTCTTTCTTTTCCACTTTCCAACACTAATAACAAAGGGTAATTTTGGAAGTTCATTTTAATTTAAGACAAATTTAATGCATTTTATCTAGTTTAACTACATTTCTTAAACTATGTGAATTTTTTTTTGTTGCTTATAAATAGGACCGGAGGGAGTAATTCTCTTCAATGCAACCCAGTAAACATTAAGAGTATAAAGGCAAGATTATTACATGTTTTTTAATAGGCGTAATTGTCTCAATAAGGTTATAATTAAGAATGAAGGGAGTAATTAACTTCAAAATCTAGAAAGAAAAATAATTGGTGACTACAAAAATTTGTTAGGAAAAAAATCTACTGATAGTTAAAAGATGAGTTTTGATATATTCACACTTCACTCTTTTTCACTTATTTTCACTATTTTTTTTTCTTTTTTTCTCTCATCTAGCATATCATTCATTTATATCTAATGAAAGTGTAAGTTTCAACATAACTTTTTCTCACAATGATAAAAAAAGAGACTAATATGTAAAAAGTCAATATTGTTTTTACTGTTAAAATATCAAGGGTGAATAAATCTCGGATTGGAATTGGAAGAATTAGAACGTATTGAATAGTTTATAAGTGAGAGAACTCTCATACACCTAATATCTTAAAATTTTAAGTGAAAGATGTGGTGACCAATTCACTTATGACGCTCTTTAGCCTCAAATGCAAATTATTTATTTTAGTTTTATTAAGAGAGTTTCTAACTTGAGCAATTGTTATTGGCAGTAGTTTCCGACAATTAAAGCATATTGTTAGAGATAAATATGCATAATATCCTTCAGGATATTCTTTTATTATTATTTGATATGTTTTGTAATATGGCTGAGAATATTCCTTGTCTACCTCACACACAATTTATGGTGAGAGTATCATATCTTACATGGTATTAGAGTCATCACAAGGGATTCAAATGCTTCGATCAGACTACTTCTCGCACTTATGTGTCCTGTCATGCTCAATTAGATGAATTTTGCTTCCCTTTCGCATGTTATAACTCTTCTACCAATGACTTGGTGGTCTCTATATTTTATGAACCGGCTGCAGGATCTCCTCCATTTTCGCAACCTGCTCTTCCCGTCGTTTTAGAGTTTTCCACCGACTGGTCCTCACTCTTGTCCTTCTTGTGATGGCCCAGATGCTCTGCCGGTTCCTCACAATGATGCACCACCTTCTTAGTTCCTCACGATGATGCTCCACCTCCTGCTTCCCCAGCACAGCAGGCCACCCCTCTTGTTGTAGCTTATGCTTCGTCTGCTTCACCGCTAGCTACTCCTCCTACTGTGGCTCAGGTTCCCCTTGCACATATTGTTGCTCGCCTGCGGACTCGATCTCAGAATGATATTTTTAAGCCGAATCTGCGTTATGCCTTGGTTCATGCTCAGCCTACTGGTCTTCTCATTGCTTTGCATATTGTTATTGAGCCTTAGGGTTTCAAGTCTGCTATGAAGCATCCTCACTGGTTGGCAGCCATGGAGGATGAACTTTCTGCTCTTCATAAGAATTGTACTTGGACTTTGGTTCCTTGTCCTTCCACGACCAATGTTGTTGGAAGTAAATGGGGTTTTCGCACTAAATTCCTTAGTGACAACATTGTTAAGCGCTTAAAAGCGTGTTTGGTAGCTCAGGGTTTCACACAAATTCCAGGTTTTGATTACTCTCTTACTTTCAATCATGTTGTCAAAGCTACTACTCTACGCCTTATTTTATCTCTTGTTGTGCTCAATAATTGGCAGCTTCATCAGTTGGACGTGAAACATGATGTCATTCATGGTCATCTCACTGAGACTGTTTATATGGAGCAACCTCTTGGATTTGTTGATCCTCATTTTCCGACTCATATGTGTCAGTTGAACAAGGCCTCTACGACCTCAAACAGGCGCCTCGTGCTTGGTTTCAGCACTTGAGCTCTTTTCTCCTATGCTATGGTTTTTCATTTAGTCGGGTTGATCCATCCTTGTTCTTCTTCTACAAAGGACGTATTACTCTTTATCTTCTTGTCTACGTGGATGACATCATTCTTACCGGTAGTGATCCCTCTCTTCAGACTCAGTTTATTGCTCGCCTTAATGCTGAGTTCGCCATTAAGTTTCTGGGTAAGATTGACTACTTCCTTGGTCTTGAGATAACTTATATATTTGATGGCTTGTTCTTGGGACATGCCAAATATGCTCATGATTTTCTTTCTCGTGATATGATGCTTGAGGCCAGTCATTCTTCAATACCCTTGGCTGCCGGATCTCATCTTGTCAGTTCTAGTGAGACTTACTCAGATCCTACGCATTATCGCTCTTTGGTTAGGGCCTTGTGTAAGACCAAGATTGGGTTATGTGTACATCTCTAGGTTTTGATAATAACTTGTATATATTTTGAGTATGATTAACTTTGGTACTCTAACATTTGTCTCTTGTATATTTGACAAACAGGTTCTGATTCTGATTGAATGGGGTTTTTCATCAGAAGTCAAAGACCAAAGTGTTGACCACCAAACCGCTTCTGCACTCACTATGTTCTACTGAACAATAGTTAATGCTTCAGATGTTCTGAAGATTAAAGCTCTGATGTGGGCTCTGAAGAATCAAGTGCTAAAGACTCTGAAGACCAGAAGTTCTGAAGTGAACAGGTCAAAGACTCTGAAGACTTGAGGATTCTGAAGACCCAAGAAAGCTGGCTCTGAAGTCCAAGTGCTTCCATTCTGAAGACCAGATGTTCTAAAGGGAACGGTCCAGAAGCTGAAGACTTGAAGCTCTGAAGATCCAAGCATCCTCGTGACTCTGACTAGAAGCATCACAAGTTAACAATTGAAGCGTGTCTCTGAATATCAGAAGTCAACTGTACAAGACAAAAGGTCACTATCAAATAGTACAATCGCAGTGTACTATCCTGACCAGTCTACCTACGAGGATCAGCCTTGTACGTTATGGAATTTCTAGTAGTACCCTCCAACGGACAAAATCTCTCAACGGCTAAATCACTTTGTGCTGGAGTATTTAAAGGCTGAAGAAAGGAAGAAAAAGCTAAGACACTGAATTGCAATACAACCTTCATTCAAGCGATAAACTCTTAGCAATCGTTTTCTTCATTGTTCATAACTTGTTTACACTCTACTTGTTTAGAAGCAAATCTCTTGTAAACACAACTTTCATACACTTGTTTGTATTTCCTTAAGGGACCGGTTATGTCAGTAGCTTTGAGAAGACTAAGACTTGTGTGTCTTAGTGTTTGCTAGTTCATAGGATTGTTAGTCACTGAGCAAGGTGTGCTAGTGCAGTTGTAACAATCTTTGATTAGTGGATTACCTTCATTCGACGAAGGAAGAAATCACCTTAACGGGTTGACTGTATTAGCTTGAGGATTTGTTCAAGTGAACCAGAATAAAATCCTTGTGTGTTTCTCTCTTTACTCTTATCCCTTCTACCTTGATTCTGAGAGACTTTAGTGAACCTGAAAAGAAACCATTTTTACGTCAAAACCCTATTCAACCCCCCCCCCCCCTTTTCAAGTGTTTTTCATACCTTCACCTTGCTGTTAACACGGTTAGTCAGTTCCTTCATGCTCCGACAGTGGATCATTTTCAGGTTGTCAAACAAATTCTTTGTTATGTCTGTGGCACGCAACACTTTGGTCTTACGTTTCGTCGGACCTTTTCCACCGTTGTTCTTGGTTATAGTGATGTTGATTGGACTCGCTGCACATACACTCACCGCTCGACTTGTGGCTACGCTATTTTTCTTGGTGATAATCTCTTGTCTTGGAGTGTCAAGAAACAACCTACTGTTGCTCGCTCTAGTTGTGAATCTGAGTACCGAGCTATGACTAATATTGCTTCTGAGGTAGTCTGGTTGCTTAATCTTCTTCATGAGGTTCGTGTTTAGATATCTGCTACTCCTCTTCTTCTTAGTGACAACCAGAGTGCTTTGTTTATGGCTCAAAATCTCGTTGCTCATGAGCATGCCAAACACATTGACTTTGATTGTCACTTCGTTCGTGAGCTGGTTTCCTGTAGTCGATTAGTTGTTCGTCATGCGCCTACTTCTCTCCAGCTTGTTGATATCTTCACTAAGGTGTTGTCTCGTCCGTTGTTTGACCTTTGTAGGTCCAAGCTTCGAGTTGGTCTTAATCCAATGCTAAGCTTGACGGGGGGTGTTAGAGATAAATATGCAAAATATCCTCCGAGATATTTTTTTTTATTATTTGATATGTTTTGTAATATGTCTCAGAATACTCCTTAGCATATTCTGTACTTTTCTTATTATAAATAACATTGTCTACCTCACACACAATTTCTGGTGAGAGTATCATATCTTACCCATATGTTTTTTAAGTAATGATGTATTGATGCATTTAAGTTTAATTGCCTTAACTAGGATTGATGTAATGGTTTAGAGCAATTCGTTCCTTGAGGAAATGGTTGGAGATTTAATTTTTTTTTAAAATTGAAAAAGGTCGACATTGATGTGCCTCTACCGCTTAGTATTTACCATGAGACAAAAAATTAGTATCAAGCTCCTGATTGATATGAGGACACTTGGTCGATATTTTTTTTTTGTTTGCCTTGTCCCTTTTATATATGATTCCATAATACAAAATTGATTTTTAGATAATTAAAGAAATAAAAAATCTTAAAAATAAGATATCATTCAACCAACTAACTCAACAATTTATGACTTTCAATTTTCCTTTACATCAAGCTATGTAAGACCAAGAATATAAAACTCGCAAAAACTACTACTAGTACATATTTTACCAAGTACCAAATAATTCTTATCTTTCACATTGGTAAGCACTGCTGACAATTTCTAAGCTTTATCTAAATGTGTTGATGTGGTACATGCCTTCATGGCATCGGTTGCTTGTTCAATATTCTGAAACATTGAGAACACTACACGTACGTCATCTATTCTAATTTTAAGATTTCAAGTGGCTAATCGCTAGAATGCTCTTAATTTCTTCATCTTAGATAAAATGACACACTATCATCATATCATGTGGTCCTTCACGCCCACGTTTCTCACTAGATTCTTTCTTATTACCTCTTCACCAAAGTTGTTGTGAGTTCTTGGTGAGGTAATTGGAAATGTTTCTCTCTTGATTATTGTTTTGGTAAGTCATCAAATGTATTGCTAGGAAGCACATTAGGTTAGGTGCTTCAACCTCCAATGTACAAAACAAACAAACAATTCATTGCGTTATGATTTATAGACAATTAACACTATAAATTAAACATCCATCAAATAGTCAATTTTTCTTTTTATTTTTAACTTCTTTTGCATTACATCATTATCATATTTATTACTTTAATTTTTTATATCCTCTTCATTTCTCTTTTGAGTATCTACACCCTTTAGACATCTATCTATTGTTTTCCATTTGTTGTTATGTTTCATGTTAAATTTTGGATCGGCACACAACTATAATATATTCTCACACACTTGCTCTTCCATTTCTTTTCCACATTTTTTTCTATCTTTCTTTTTTTCTTTTTTTTATACATCAGAAAATATCTTTCTTCTTTTCTAATCACATAGTTTCATCATATCTCACTTTTTTTTATATCCAGTTCCGATTCTTCGTGTAGAAATAAAATAATAACAACAACTATATACACACATTTTTTTCTTTCTTCCCGTTACATAACATCACATATCATGTTTATTATTTAAGTTCTCTAACTTTCATATGTTTAGGTGTCAAAACCTAAAAAATGTTGTATACGTACAAATCTTTATTGCTTCTTTTTCTTTTATTTATATATCTCTAATGTGTGTGAGTGTGAACTAATCATGTCCATGAAATAGTCAAGACATATGTTTAGTCTGGCTATTATAAATACGAGTTTTGATTTATTCATACTTTTATTTCTCTTCCGTATTATTTTCATTTACTTTTTTTTAATTCTTCCAATCTCTCTTTTTATTTTATCACATTACAAGTCAGATCTCTATTTTTTTTTTCTTCCTTTTGCACGTGATATAAGTAAACTTATTCTATAAATACATAACTGGGGCTCCATTCATCCTCGTGCAACACAATATCCCACTTAAACTAAATCAAAGCCATGGCTAGCTTGCGATCTTGTTTCCTTCCAATGCCCATGTTGTTCTTAACTACCTTGTTATTTTTTATGAACAAAGTGGTGGACTCAACAGAGTCCCTCTCTTTCTCTTTCAGCGAGTTCATCCCAAGTCAACAGGACTTGGTCTTCCAAGGTGACTCCTCGGTTAGCTCAACAGGGAGGTTGCAACTCACCGTGGTCAAGGACGGCCGCCCAATTAGCTCCACGGGCCGAGCCCTATATGCGGCCCCGGTCCGCATATGGGACAACAAAACAGGCAACGTTGCAAGCTTCGTCACTTCCTTCTCATTCATCATCAACGCACCCAATACAACCGCTGATGGCCTTGCCTTCTTTCTCGCACCCGTGGACACCCAACTCCAAAACTCCGGTGGGTTCCTCGGACTCTACCCCAACCAAGATGAAAGTAAATCATACCAAGTTGTCGCGGTCGAGTTTGACACTTTCTTGAACTCTTGGGATTCGACAACTCCACACATTGGAATTGATGTCAACTCCATCAAATCATTGATAGTTGGATCGTGGGATTTTCAAAATGGCCAAGTAGCGAATGTTGTCATAAGCTATCAAGCTTCAACCAAACAATTGACTGCCTCTTTGGTCTACCCTTCTGGTCTGGCCAGAATTATCTCTGCTATGGTCGACTTGAAGAGTGTTCTTCCAGAGTTTGTCAGAGTTGGTTTCTCAGCTTCAAGTGGAGCCTTTGTTGAATCACATGATGTTCTTTCATGGTCTTTCCAATCGAAGTTGCCAGCGGGTAGTAAAGGTGTTGCAGCTTTCAACAAGGTGCTACGGACTTGATTAGCTAAGTCTACTTTGTATGTATGTATACGTGATGCTCGCATGTAATAAGGATAAGATATATGATATCTTACAAAATAAATAAGGCTTAAATTTGTCTATGGTTTCTTTTTTATAAGCCATTTTTAAATCACTTGAACTCAAATACAATGAGAGAGAAAAAATTAGGCACTTAAACAAATGAAACAAATGAGTTGAAATTTCTATATTTTATTTATTAATTTATTCCCAACTCACTTATATGTTTAAATGATGGGTTACTGTTGAGCTAAAATCCTTAACACCACAATCCTCGACACCGATGCCAGGAAGACGAGTTCTCGACAAAAAGGACCATGGTGAGACTTGAGGTTCGTTAGGTAACACTCCCACAAAGTCAAGGAAGTAAAAGAAAATTCGACAAGTCAATAAACTCGGCTAAGGAAGCAGTTACCTAGTGATGGGCAATTACAAGCACGTGCGTGTACCCACGATGCCACGAATGGCAACGGTTACCCACGACCCAAGACCACCCACGTGGCAATTAAAATCACGTGCTCAGAATCTCCGGTTGAACGTGGGGTAAGGCGCCAAAATTCAAACCCACTAAGCCCATACACATTGAAGAAAAACCGCCAAGAACGTGGGGAAGGAAACAACGTTATAAATAGAAGAAGCCGCGTCAGGAAAGGGGTTCCCAACTCAAACTCTGAAAATTCACCAGAAAGCTCTAATGTCCGCATCAATGAGACTCAAGGAGCAAGGTGTGATGATGGAGGAGTACGTTGCAGAACCAGTCTTTTAGTTTTCTTGCATTAAGCTTGTTAATTTCCAGTTTCTTTGTGCAATTTCTTGTCGAATTCTACGTTTCTTGCAGTTTTCATGTTACTTTGATTTATGTGACTTCATGTAATTGATCTTTACTTAATGAAATCCAGTTTTCTTTCGAACCGATCATCACTGTCGAAAAATACTAACTCACACACAACACTTTGGCAAGACGTTTTCTCAAAAGGACCCCGAATCTAAACTTCCTTTAGTCGAACTAAGAGGATATTTGTTTACCAAAAATCACCGTAAACAGTTATTTAACCCAAACTTTCTCATGAATTATTTAGATAACCCATGTAATAATGTTTACATCCACCACCTGATTGAATATGTGCTTAACGCTACGCAGCCCCATTATTTTTAGGATAAAATCTCAGGCGCAGTTTTTTGGGTATTACTTGTGTGATTAACCAATAAAAAATTTAATTAGTTTAACCTATAGTTATGATAAGTTCTTAAACTATCCTTTTTCTGTGTTTCATTCCAATCGGAAATAGTAAAAATTGCACACATGAAATTGGACCTAAATTTGTTCCTTAATTTTATTGTCAACTCTGCAATGGATCAGAGGATCTTTGCTTGTGCTTCATCGACCAGACCACATGAGGATATTATCAAGATTAACTTTGATGTGTCCTGGGTGCAGCAAGCAGCGACGGGCCTTGGTTTTATAGCAAGAAATAATGCAGCTAAGGTTATGGCAGCGGCAATTGCGTTTCCGGTGAATGCTCCCTCACCAGTTATTGCAGAAGCTTTAGCTTTCCGGTGGTCGCTTTCCTTGGCCAAAGACTTGGGTTCCGAAGGGTGTGCCTTGAAACCGACTGTTTATATCTCTTTGAGACATGGCAGAAGCCAGAAGGCTAAGCGTGGTGATTCCTATTTGTTTTCAATTCATAGTGACTGTAGAGACTTAGTCTCATCGTTTTCGCATTTTGTTTTGTCTTTTGTTCGTAGAACCGGCAATTCTATAGCCGATCACTTGGCTAAGAACTCCTCAAAATTCCATAACATTGTTTTGATTGAGGAGGTGCCGCCGGAGTTGGAGTCTTTAATTCAGGCTGATGTACTAGCCTCTATGGCGGTTTGATTTCTTTAATGAATTATCCAGTTTAAAAAATAATAGTAATAATAATAATAATAATAATAATAATAATAATAATAATAATAGTCGTGAAGGGTGGATTATTGAGCAATTTAGGGTTCTTTTTATCAATTGGTTTTTTTTTATAGGCCAATGTTGGTTGTTAATTGTTAGTAAATTAGTTCCTTCACCATGATTCGAACCCTGACTCTTCACCTGCAATTTAGGGTTCTTTTTATCAATTGGTGTAGTTTTAAAACATAATTACCAACATGGAGTAATTTTAATTTTACTTTATTTACCAATTTAAGGTATGTCGCTAGCAAAAAGTCTCGATACCAAACCTATTTTTTTTCTCTCTATGAAATGCCACCTATACTAGGGATACCACTTTTTATTTTAATTTCATTTCGACAAGACATGAATCTGTCACGAAATTCAAGTAAAAAATATAAAAAGTATAAGCGACGGAGTTTTGACAAGGGAGTTTTCTGTCATAAAGTAATTAGCGATGGAAAGATTATAGGCTATGTTTGGCATGTCATTTCAGCTAGCTTATAGCTTATTTGACTAGCTTAAGGATATGTTTGACATGTCATTTCAGCTAGCTTATAGCTTATTTGACTAGCTTAAAGCTTATTTGACTAGCTTAAAAGCTCTTTAAAAGCGTTTGGTGAATGAGCTTATTTCAGTAGCTTTAAGCTATAAGCTATCTCAGGTAGCTTATAGCTTATTAAATTTATTCTCATTTTTATCATTATTATTTTATTAAAATTTCACCATTAGACTTATATATTTATAAAAACACTAAATTTATTTCTCCTCACACTTACGTATACAGTTCCCGCCACCATTTCCGCCACACCACTGCGCACCACATGTATTAAAAATAATATATTAATAAAAATAAGTAAAAATTAATATTATATTTTTAAGATGATAAATAACTTGAGTTAGTAAAAATATTTAAAGTGATAATAATTTTAATATTAATATCATATAGGTATTAATGTGAAAATAAAGTAATGTTAAATATGAAAATAATTATACAAGTATGTCCTTTTATGTCATTTTACAATTTCAGCTTGTTTAACAGCTAGTTTTACCAAACATTTTTGTTTCAATCACGTATATTTTCAACTTTCTGCTATTAGATTTCAGCTAGCTCATCAGCTTTCAGCTATCAGCTAGCTTATCAGCTTTCAACTAGCTTTTCAGCTTTCAGCTAGCTTATCAGCTAAACATGTCAAACATAGCCTAAAGCTTATTTGACTAGCTTAAAGCTTATTTAACTAGCTTAAAAGCTCTATAAAAGTGTTTGGTGAATGAGTTTATTTCAGTAACTTAAAGCTAAGGAATTGTTTGGTTAGAGGAGAATGGAGGGGAGGGGAGGGATTTTTAATATCTGATTTTGTTTGGTTCAAACTTTAGGAGGGGATGAGAGGGGAATGGAGGGGAGCAAAATCCCTCCAAACTCAATTTTTTTATCCCTCCAAAAGTGGGGGAATTAGGAGGGGAAATAAATTTCAGACAAAAATATCCCTGCACAAATCTAAAAATTCCAATTGTTTATCCTAGGGTTTCCCTTCTTTATTTCACGTTATTTTCTTCCTTCTTCATACCAACGGCTGCTCCCCCTCTCTTGTCTCTTTCTCCGCCATCGGCACTACCCCTCTCCGGTCTCTCTCTCCGCCACTACATCTCTCGGTGTTAGGCAACATGATCGCCTTGAGATCATTGCTAACGACCAGGGGAACAGAACCACACAGTCTTACGTCCATGTTAGATCTAGTGTCCACGTTTGATTCAGTTCTAGTTTGTTGTTATATTACGAACATGTTAGATCTTATGTCCATGTTAAGTTTTGTTTTTTTTTTTTACTTTTTGTTGGATTTACGTGTTTGATTCGGATTGGATTTGAGGACTTTCCAATCTCGGTTTTTTAGTAACCAGATTTGGTTGATGAGTTTCGTATTCATTCCTGTGGTGCTTGATATGATTTTGTTTGTTATTATGATTGCTTGAACCAAATTCATTGCTGCAAAGGATTTAAAAGTAATTTTAATTATAAAATATCTTCCCTCCTCTCATGAACAAAATAAAAATAAGTTATTTTTCCTTCCCTCTCCTTCTATGAACCAAACTTAATAAGTATTAAAATCTCTCACTTCCCCTCCTCTTCTTTGAACCAAACAGTATGTTAAGCTATAAACTATCTGAGATGATAGCTTAAAGCTTAAAGCTTATAGCTTATTAAATATATTCTCATTTTTATCCTTATTATTTTATTAAAATTTCACTTTTAACCTTATATGTTTTTTATTAAACCTATTTACTTATCAGTTATCACACTTGTCTCATATGCACACTGTTCCCGCACACAAATAATTACTACTTTGGAAAAAAACAAGTAATTTTATATTACAAATTACTAATTATTTGTTTCATTCTACTTAAATTAATAAGAATATAGAAAATTAAATAAGTAAAAATTAATATTATATTTTTAAGATGATAAATAACTTGAGTGAAATTTAAATATTTATAATAATTTTAATATTAATATCATATAGGTATTAATGTGAAAATAAAGTAATGTTAAATATAAAAATGAATTATACAAGTATATCCTTTTATGTCATTTTACAATTTCAGCTTGTTCAACAGTTAGTTTTACCAAACATTTTTGTTCCAATTACGTAGCTTTTAAGCTTTCAGCTAGCTTATCAACTTTAAGCTTTTAAGCTTTCAGCTAGCTTATCAACTTTAAGCTTTCAGCTATCAGTTAGCTTTTCAGCTTTCGGCTAGCTTATCCGCAATGCATGCCAAACATAACCTATCTCTCTGTATTTCATCCCTATTTTCTTGTCTATTATTCACTAATATTTTGTGATGGATTAAGTTTCCGTCACAATGAGAGTCAAAAATAAAATAAAAAATGTATAAGTGGCATTGTGAGTGTGATTTAAAGAAAAAAAAAATAGGTATCGCCATTTGCTGGCAACATACCCTAAATTAGTAAATAAAATTACACTTACACACGAATTGGGTAAAAAAACCAATTTGGGCCTTAATAAGTTTGTAACGAGCTAGATTGTTGGATTTGTATATGGCCCTGGTGCGTGAACCATAAAACAATAATAATATTCATGTATACAATTTTTGTTATCTCTATGTCACAACAATTCTCACATATCTCATTTATTATTTTTTTTTTGTCTTCTCTGTATATGTTTTGGTGTTTATACCAAAAATAGTGTCTCACCAATGTTTTTGGTTTTATAAGATGATGGCTAGTACACACATTTTTTTAATTATTGCAAAGTCTTTGTGAGTAGTAAGGAAGTAAAATTTAATTGGTGGCTTCAAATGTAAAGAATTTCATGGGTGGTTTAGGGGTAAACACATTTTTTAACCATATAATATTATTTTTTTATTCGACAATCTAGATCGCTTACCTGTTACTTGAGTATAAATTGAGAAAATAGAATTTTGAGTTTAACCTAAACTAACAACGCATAAACAACACAGACCACCACGCCCAAGGAGAGGGAGGCAGGCTTAACACATGTACTTTTATGAATGTTAATTTTATGAAATCAATTTCATTAAGTAATAGATTATCCACTATAATAATTGATCATATTCCCAAATGAATGAAAGTGTGTGCTAAACCGGGCACATTCAAGAAGAACAAATTGCTTCCATGGTCGAGTTTCTTCACATGACTGCACCTTCACCAAATTTTATTTTTAAGTTATTCATCAAAAACTTGATGTAGTATATGATAATCAAGCATACTCATAGTCAAACGAGTGTAACGACTGAAATTTATTGATTTTACATTAATTACCTTTGTACGACAATTAAAAACTCACAACATAAATAATAACATATTTGTTTACAAATGATTTATAAAAATAACTTGGAGGAGATATCTCTATAATAATGGGTACGTTAAGAAATGTTTAATTGTTTCAACAAATTATTTATAAAAAAATAACTTGGAGGAGGCATCTCTATAATAATGGGTATGTTAAGAAATGTTTAATCGTTTCACTTTCAGGTGTTAAATAATAACATGCATACATTATTATTTTGCAAGAGATTAGATAAAAAAAAAGTATTTTTATTTATTATTTGTGATTTTAAAAATAAAATCTCATTTAATTTAATTTTAATTTTAAATACATTTTTAAAAGTAAACACATAGATGATTTATGATTTAAAATCTAAACTAATTAGGATTAATTATTTCCTATATATAGATTATTTCTTATTTAATAATGAATGTATAGAATATTTTGATTTAAATTATGATTTGAACTGACTATTATAAAATATCCTTATTTATGGGAAATGTGGAACGATACGTTCTCCATTTTATTCTCAATGCAATTATTTCAATTGAAAAAATAAAAAAATCACAAATACATTACTTTTTTTTTGATACATCGGAAAACTATATATTACTTCAAATCTATATAAAAAATCTATTCAATAAATATGAAAACTCATAAATCGAGCATTTGGGAAAACAACGACAAAAAAAATTAAAAAAAGAGCTACCCAAAAAAATAAAAATAAACATTCAGTAAAAAAAACATACAAATTTATGATTTCTTATATCTAAACTAAATTTTGTTCTTTTAATCCGTAAAATATTTTTACAAAATAACACAAAAAAAAATGAATGATGCATGGGGTAAAAAATACTAGTATAAGGTGTATAAAAAATGAGGTGGAAACTTATCATTAAATCAGCATAAATGTTACTATGAATGATGCACGAGGTAAAAAAATCCCTTAAGGAAATGTCCATTCACCACTTGTGCCACCCATTGTGGTTGTGTAATACTCTTTTACACTATCTTGTAAATTAATGTAATATGAGAGATGAATAATTGAATGATTATTTAGTTACTCACAAGAGAGAAAAATATTTGATATTATTGAGAATGAATTTTTTTTTCAATGTTTTCAGAATACTCTATACGCCCCTAATTTTAAGGTCCTCTTAAGATAAACACCCCCCGATCAAGGGTTTAGGTCTTAGGGTTTCGCGCCGCTAAAACCTTCAATGTAGAGTAATCATAACTTGTATCATTCATTGGGAACTTAGCCTTTTATAGTGCGGCTGAAGTTGTAGCCTAGATCTATAACATTTGAGTCTTGTTCTCAGTCTATTGGGCCTCGAAGGTAACAGACTCAACAGTTATAGTCTCGACACACGTACAGTTATAGTCTCGATACACATACATTTATAGTCTCGACAAACGTACAAGTATCTCAATCCGTCTTGTCCCATATAGGGACATACATCAGAGGTCCCGCCCAAACCACATAGGGCGAAATCGATCCACATGCCTGCAAGACGTCAAGCTCTTGACAAACAAGGATGAAGCGCGTCTTCTATCTGCTTAAGGAGTCAGGTCCCGTGCAGACCACATAGGGCGAGACCGGTCCACATGCCCTGAGTAGAGGCCGAGTCGCCCTTATGGGGCGAGACCCATCCAGATGTTAATAAATATTGACTTAAAAAAACTATATATACAATTCTCATATTTACCCTTAATTAATGCATTTAGTATAGTGATTTTGAAAAGAAAAGAAAAGTATAGTTATAATTAGAGATATAGGAAGTATGAAAATTCGTATAGAACAATTATGATATGGACTCAAACTTTTAATAATAACATATTTTTGAAAAGTTAATAATAACATATTATGATTTTAAGATTGTAAACTTGTATATAAATTTTTCCCCCACAAAGTCAAACTTCTGGATTTGTTAGTGGCTGCGCCAACATGTAAGAAAGATATTAGGGGGATCAAATTAGAATTGTTTATGAAAAATATTTGAGCATGTTATGAATAAGGAGTAAACAAGTAAATAAGAGAGGAGAACAAGAGATATAGAATACTGCAAATGAGGATATTCAGCTTGGTGCAACCTCCCTTGTAATTATAATATTAAGTCAATTACAGTGTAGAAACAAGTATATATGCGTCTGACCCATATACTTTTCATCTAACCCTAACTCTTAACCCTGTTGGGAATCCAAATATTCAAAATCTCTCTTGGATGACCTTCTCTTAAGAATGTGTCTCATTAAAACCTTACAAGAAAAAATTCAATGAGATAAAAACTTAGTAAAGGAAAAAGAGTACATCATTCTATAGTTTGTCATTGAACATTGCCCCATTAAAAACCTTACAAAAAAAAAAGCCAACTCATACACTTGAAGGAAACCACTACAACAACCCACTTGATTGTCTCGTTTTACTTATGACTAGTGCGATTCACAATATTTTAGTTTATTTTTAAAAATATGAATATCATAAATTTTATATATATATATATATATATATATTGTAATATATCATACTAAATTAGTTGAAGTACAATGTTAGAAACATCGATAAGTAAATTTGAAGGAGTCAAACATTATAAAATCAATACGTTTATTTTTTTATAACCCAATGAATTGCATTTAAAATTAGCACAAGGGATGCTAAGCCCAAATACAAAAGAGAAAGAAAAAAGAAGAACAAAAACAAAGAAACAGAAAAGTACAAGCCAAACCCACACTAGATCTTGAACTTGAATTGGAACTAGACCTTGAACTTGAAACCACCCCAAAGCAACAAACTAAAACTGAAAGCAAGACCACCATCAGACAAACTGAATACAATAAACACCGTGCCCTTCATTGAATCTACACCACTAGATTCCAAATTCAGATTGAGTAACATCCAAAACCCCCCTTTCCCACCGTGATGCCCACACTCGCTGCCAGCTTGTATTCCAACACAACTCCAAAGTCTGTAAACAAAGAACAGGCTCCATGGACCATTCAAATAAGGAGCTGGTAAACCCCATAAATTTACACTTAATCCAGTGCCACGACTGCAATTTAATTGCTGTTAGAGATAAATAGGCATAATATCCTACGTGATATTTCTTTATTTATTTATTGACTTATTTTGTAATATGCCTCAGCATATTCTTAGCATATTCTGTACTTTCATTATTATAAATAACATTGTCTACCTCACGCACAATTTGTGGTGAGAGTATCCAATCTTACATGGTATCAGATTTTAGGTTGAAACCCTAGTCCCAAACCCCTCCCTGTGCCGCCACCCTTTCCTTTTTCTGATCCAGCCGCCATTAATTTCTTGCCTGCCGCTGGTGTAATTTCTGCAGTGACGGTACCTTGTTTTCCACGCCACCCTGCTGCAGCTTTTCTGGTATTCCCCGTTGGACTGGGCGAGCCCCTAGAGGGGCAACGCCCAGGGTTCACACCGCCCGGTGGCGCCCCAAGCCAGTAGGGTTGGGCCTCGTTCAGCCAGGCCCACACGACCCATTAAGGACCCTAGCATATGGGGGCCCAACACTACCTCTATAAATAGGTAGCAGATACCAATTGTAAGGGACTTTTGGCTCATTGGATGAAATAACACTCGAAATTCAGCACTCTCTCTCACTCTCATTCTCTCTTAGCACAATCCCTCTACCTCTAGGTACTATACCTCTCTTCAATGTTCATTCCCAGAACATTTGGCGCCGTCTGTGGGGACCGTAAACTTTCTACTCCCATTCACGTGGATTGATTGTGCATGAAGTTACCTCTGATTGTGATTAGGCAGTTCTCTGGTTTTCTGATTTTGATTCTGTGACTAGTGATTGGTTTTCCGATCGAGTTTGCATCGTTTCTGGTTTGGATGGAGACTCGACGCAGGAGGCAACATCATTCACCAATGCGACAGCGGATTTCGCCGCCTCGGCGGCCTCATCGTGTGGTCCTGGATTCTCCGGTACGAACGACATGAGTACAATCGCCTTCTCCTCCTCCATCACCTCCTGTACCACCACCTCCTCCATCGCCTTCACAGGTGGGATCTCTGGAGCGCTCACCAGAGAATTCACCTGCTCCGGAACAACAACCGGCGGTGACACAGGAGCAATGGCGCCATTTGATGCGCAGCATTGGCAACATCCAGCAGCGGAATGAGCATCTACAGGCTCAGTTAGATTTCTACCGTCGCGAGCAGCGAGATGATGGAAGCAGAGAAGCAGATTCCGTGGATAAGTTCCGTCCGTTCTCGGAAGATGTCGAGAGTGTGGCGATTCCGGATAACATGAAAACGTTAGTTCTGGATTCTTACAGCGGAGATTCCGATCCGAAGGATCATCTTCTGTATTTTAATACGAAGATGGTGATAATTGCGGCGTCAGATGCGGTGAAGTGCAGGATGTTTCCATCGACGTTCAAATCGACGGCGATGGCGTGGTTCACAACTTTGCCGCGCGGATCGATTTCAAATTTCAGAGACTTCTCATCCAAGTTTCTAGTGCAATTCTCGGCGAATAAGAATCAGCCGGTGACGATCAACGACCTATATAATATTCGCCAGCAAGAAGGAGAATCACTGAAAGAGTACATGGCAAGGTACAGCGCAGCGTCGGTCAAGGTTGAGGACGAGGAGCCTCGAGCTTGTGCTTTAGCATTTAAAAACGGTTTGCTACCGGGAGGGTTGAACAGCAAATTGACACGTAAGCCGGCGCGTTCGATGGAGGAGATGCGTGCTCGCGCCAGCACTTATATTCTTGATGAGGAGGACGACGCTTTCAAAAGAAAGCGCGCGAAGTTGGAAAAGGGCGACACGTCGCCCAAACAGCGATAAAAGGAGGAGTTTCAGATCGGTGGCAAGGCGGAGGGGAAAGAACAAGGTGCGTTCACGAGAGAATGACAGATCGAGATTCAGCGTGAAGGCGCATCCAGCGATGGCAGATCGGAGCAACACGGTTCAGACCGACAATGAAGAACGTCAATAGAGGTGAAGCTTCAGATCGAGGAAGCATGTAGGCAAGGGAGAGCAGATCGGTAATGACGAAGAAAAGAACAAAGGCGAGGAATCTGTCCAGAGCACAATACATGAGGAGCAGAGCCAATCCCGAGACGTTGGAATTCTGGCGGGCACGTTTGCTTTGGCGAGCACGTGTTGGCTTTGGCGAGCACGTTTTGAAGGTAGGCGGCGAGCTAGTGTTGTTGGCGATGGAGTTCGACGGCGAGAGAATGTCGTTGGCGTGGGAATCTAGCAAGCACGTTTTACTCCGGCGGCGGAATTCTGGTGGGCACGTTTTGTTTTGACCATGGAAGTTTGGCGAGTAAAGCGTTGCTATGGTTAAGATCGCTGGCCAACAAATTTTCCAATTCCTTCAAACTTTTCCTCCATCTTTCATTTGATTCCCTTCTCAGTTGTTGTATTTCCTAATTTTCTTATTTTGAAGTTGGTATTAGAAGTTATATTGTCTTCACTGGTTTTGATTCAGACAGAGAGGAGAAAATCGGATCAAAGAGAAAGAGTGGGTGAATTGAGGCACACCATTAAAGTTTTGTGAAACTTGGAAGACTCTTCCATAAGCGGTTTGTTATTGGGTGGGACAAGCTCCTGATGGCGCGATTTAGTTACAAAGTGAAACAAGTTTCACGATGAACTAAATTAGCCCCGGAAAAGCCCACGTAACAACCGGATTCATTGGCGATGTGTGGGGTACAAATTGCCCATTCTACTGAGCACCGCTTTGGTAATCCAACTGGCCATTGGAACCCAAAGCACTTTGAGTCCCGAAATGGGACGATCACACCAAGGGTGGCGACCTACCGCTAGGGTGGTGACCTCATGCCAAAGGGTGGCGACCAAACGCTATGGGTGGCGACCTGTAAGACTCAGTTTTTAGACACACAAAAGTCGCCAAAAGGGTGGCGACCTCACGCTAGGGGTGGCGACCTACCGCAAGAGGGTCGCGACCTACCGCAAGAGGATAGCGACCTACCGCTAAAGGGTCGCGACCTACCGCAAAAAATGAGGGTAGCGACCTACCGCAAAATGGTGGCGACCTACCGCAAGAGGGTCGCGACCTACCGCAAGAGGGTCGCGACCTACCGCCAAAAATGAGGGTAGCGACCTACCGCAAAATGGTGGCGGCCTTACGCTGAGAGTGGCGAGCAAGTCAAACTAATTTCTTATAAGGCTAAAGCAAAATGGTGATGGCGATGCGGCAAGTGAGGACACTCCTACTCCTCATGACTTGGACACAGAGTCTGGTGGACTTGTAGACTATGGCGAGTGAAGGGGCATGCGTGCTGGGCGGATCTTCTCCTAGGGACGATGCGGCGGCGACTTCAGCTTGAAGACACATTGTGCTCTCATGCTTCGAGCTCGGTGTCTTGTGGACTGGTTGAGTCCCTTCACCATATTAGGGGACTCGCCAAGGAAGCAACTTGATCCATGAAGATGCTACGAGGGGCGGATGCGGGAGAGATTGGCGGGAGACCATGTCACCAGGCGAGCCAGCTTCTATTCAGCGAGTCACGTCATATGAGGCGGGCCACCACGACTCCTTAATCTTGTAGGCGTTTGTACACCATCTTTCTAGGTCCCGCGTCAATCGGAGATTCATGTATTTGCGTATTTCCTTGCGCTTTTGGCGGTTTGTGTTTCATTTGCGCCATGTCGGCGACCTACACGCTTTATACATTCTTTGTTGATCCCGCCAAGTAGCGTGGCTAGGTGATCTTCTAGGCGGGGAAGCTATTGCAACTAGAAGCTTGGGAATAGTTCCTGCGCGTTGGTCGAAACCGCCAGCCGAGGAACGCCGTACCAAGTGGAAAGTGGCAACGGGCGACCTGCTAGGGGGATCACAAGGGGACAGAGATTGACGGTCACATTTTGGAGACACACTTCGCTCTCCTGCTTCGAGCTTGTGGACTTGCGGACCAAGGGCGCTCGCCCTTCATCTTTTCACGCCATGTTGGCGACTTGGATTTTTGCATACACGATGGATAAGCATTAGGCAGTTATGTTATAGTTTTCTTAAAGACACACTTAGCTCTCATGCTTCGAGCTCGGTGTCTTGTGGACTTGTGGACTGGGCGAGCCCCTAGAGGGGCAACGCCCAGGGTTCACACCGCCCGGTGGCGCCCCAAGCCAGTAGGGTTGGGCCTCGTTCAGCCAGGCCCACACGGCCCATTAAGGACCCTAGCATATGGGGGCCCAACACTACCTCTATAAATAGGTAGCAGATACCAATTGTAAGGGACTTTTGGCTCATTGGATGAAATAACACTCGAAATTCAGCACTCTCTCTCACTCTCATTCTCTCTTAGCACAATCCCTCTACCTCTAGGTACTATACCCGTTTTTTCTTCCACGCCGACAGCCAACTTGTTGCTGTCTTCACGTTGTCCGCGTCGTCATTCCTCTGTGTGTGTTGTCCTCAACTTCCGCGTTGACCACATCCATTTCTGCACTTGGATTTCCGTGTATCTGTCATCTGGAGACCGTGCTTGTTCTTTTCTGGAGACACGTGTTTTTGCGCGCCGCCAGCAGCCCTCCTCACATTCAGCGCCGCCAGCCATCGCGTTTTGTGCCCGACAGCTTCCAAGAGTTGCTTTCTTGGTTTTTCTGCGCCCGACAGCTCCCTCCTCTGCCATATCTCGTGCTTTGTGCTGTGCTACTCCAACTCTCCAAGCGTCAGCCGTCATCTCTCGGGATCTACGCCGGTTTGCTCTTCATTATTTTTTTTCGTTTTTGACGTTTGACCGGCTTGATTCTTCTCTTGACCAGGGATTGAAGTAGTTTAATTCTATTTTTGGGCTCATTTTTTCACATGGCTTCCGATGCTACTCCTCCGACTTTTTCTATGAACACTTTGGTGCATATGCTTACGGTGAAACTCAAACCAGATAATTTTCTTCTCTGGCGTAAACATGTTACTGCTCTTCTTCAAAATCAGAACTTGTATGATATTGTCGACCCTACCGTCGCGCCTCCGCCAGAATTTAATCAACAGACATTTGCACAAACTGTTGTTCAACCACTACGTCCTGGTGCTCCTTCTCCAAATCCTCTTTATGCTGAATGGTAGGCTCGCGATCGTAATGTCAACAGTCTGCTTCTTTCCTCCCTCAATAAGGAGGCCTTATCTGAGACTCTAAGCGCAACTACTGCTCGTGATGTTTGGGTTTCCTTACACCCTGCTTATGCCTCACGCAGCAAGGCACGTGAACTTCGTCTGCGTGATGAGCTTCAACTCATGCGTCGTGGTTCTTTATCAGTTTCTGAGTATGGGCGGAAATTTCGCACTATCTGTGATCAGCTAGCTGCTATTGGTGCGTCTGTGCCTAATGATGATAAAGTTCACTGGTTCCTTCGTGGCCTTGGCCCGTCATATGCAAATTTTTCCACGGGTCAGCTTGATCAGGTACCCATACCATTCTTTACTGACATTCTTTGTAAGGTCGAGAGCCATGCTATTTTTCAGGCTTCTCTTGAGGACTCCGTGACTCCTCCGCCTGCTGCCTTCCATGCGAGCAATCAGCCCCGCTCTTCTGGTACTCAGTCTTCCAATAGTGGCAACCGTGGTAATTCCGGTGGCGGTTCTCGTGGTGGAAATCGTGGCAACTCTAATGGAGGATCTCGTCAGCGACGCAACAATGGTGGCTCTGGCCGCCGTGGCTCTTATACGCCTCGCTGTCAAATTTGTCATGAGCAGGGTCATTATGCTGATAAGCAGTGTTTTAAGACTCGGTTCGGTGGTCGACTCGGTCGAGGCACTGAGTTAATGAGTCATTGGTCGGACTAGTGGGTCAATGGGCGGATTGCTTGACTCAGTCTGTATTAAAAAAAATTAAAAATCAATAATATTAACTAACATTAATTAATTACTCACAATAAAAACACACAAATAATTCATTTGAAGTTTAATGTTAAATGTAACACATATATATTATCACTTTTTTGTTGTGCTTTTAGTTATTTTAAGTAATAACATTGATGTTCTATAAGAATTTTACAGTGTATTATTGTATATATATAATTGATTGCAACAAATATTGCAAAACAGCTATCCAACCCAATGGTAACGTGTTCAACATAGAACCTCATGGGAACAGGTTCGAATCCCAGCGAGGTTTTTTTTCCAAAATTTTTCGCAATTAATATACTAGAAAATATTAATGACTCACCGGTTCGGTTGAACCGGCCGAGTCACCGGTTTAAACATAAAAACCGGCCGAGCTTACCGGTTCCCACCGGTTTTATAGCAGAACCGATCCATTAAGATGCTCAGACCAGTCAGGTGACCGAGTCCCGGTTAAACCAGTCGAACCGGCCGGTCCGAGCCGAGTCTTAAAACTGTTGATAAGTGTCCGGTTCGTTGGGATCGTTCTTCTGAGTCTGCAAATTTGGCTCAGTCGTTCGCTGCAGGTTGTTCGTTGGATAACTCCAACCGTTCTGATTGGTACATGGATACAGGTGCCACCTCTCATATGACTCATTCTCTATCTCAGCTGACAGACTCTCAGGATTATTCTGGTAATGACCGTGACTTTGTGGGTAATGGAGCTGGTTTACCTATTACTCATACTGGTTCTCGTTTTGTTTCACATTCTGTTCCTTTATCTAATGTTTTGGTTGTGCCTCAGTTAACCAAAAATCTTGTTTCTGTTAGCAAATTGACTCGTGACCATCATGCTAAAGCTATTTTTCTGGATGATTCGTTTGTGATTCAGAATCGCAAGACAGGCGTCGTTCTGGGAAGGGGCCGATGTGATCAAGGACTTTATGTGTTGAATCAGGACTCGCAGGCGTTGCTTACTACCAGTTCTCCATTACCCCGTGCCTCTTTTGAGTTGTCGCACTCAAGACTAGGACACGTCAATTTTGATATTATCAAACAATTGCATAAACATGGTTGTTTAGATGTTTCCTCTATTTTGCCTAAGCTCATCTGTTGCACTTCTTGTCAGATGACTAAAAGTAAACGATTAGTATTTTATGATAATAATAAGCGAGCTTCAGCAGTTTTAGACCTTATTCATTGTGACTTATGGGGACCATCTCCTGTTGCTTATGTTGATGGTTTTTCTTACTTTGTTATATTTGTTGATGACTTCTCCCGTTTTACTTGGTTTTATCCATTGAAGCGTAAGTCTGATTTTTATGATGTGCTTCTTCGCTTCAAAGTGTTTGTGGAAAATCAATTTTCTCGGTCGATCAAAGTTTTTTAAAGTGACAACAGCACTGAATTCACAAATAACAAAGTACAGACTTTATTTACTTCTTCTGGAGTGCATCATCGTTGTTCATGCCCTCACACTCAGGCCCAGAATGGTCGGGTTGAACGGAAACACAGACATGTTCTTGAGCTTGGACTTGCTATGTTGTATCACTCGCATTTACCTACTGCCTATTGGGTTGATGCCTTCAGTTCTGCGGTCTACATTATTAATCGTTTCCCATCTAAGGTGTTACCTAATCAGATTCCATTTCAGGTTGCACCTACGTATGCTAATTTCCATCCTTTTGGATGTCGGGTGTTTTCGTGCTTGCGTCCCTACATGAAAAATAAATTTAGTCCTCGGAACACTCCTTGCATATTTCTGGGATACAGCAGCATCCATAAAGGATACAAATGCTTCGATCCGACGACTTCTCGCACTTATGTGTCCCGTCATGCTCAATTTGATGAATTTTGCTTCCCTTTTGCAAGTTCAAACTCTTCTCCCCATGACTTGGTGATTTCTACGTTTTATGAGCCGGTTGCGGGATCTTCTCCATCTTCACACCCTGTTATTCCTGTTGTTCCTGAGAGTCCCCCACCGACTGGTTCCCTGCCTTGTCCGTCTTGTCCTGACCCAGATGTTCTGTCGGTTCCTCTTAATGATGCTCCCCCTTCGCCAGCTCCTGCTTCCCCAGCACAGCCGGCCCCCCTCCTATTGTGACTCAGGCTCCGTTTACTTCGCCGCCGGCTACTCCTCCTGTTGTGGCTCAGGTTCCAGTTGCTTTTGTTGCTGCTCGTCCGCAGACTCGCTCTCAAAGTGGTATTTTTAAGCCGAATCCGCGTTATGCCTTGGTTCATGCTCAGCCTACTGGTCTTCTTACTGTTTTGCATACTGTTACTGAGCCTAAGGGATTCAAATCAGCTATGAAGCATCCTCATTGGTTGGCGGCCATGGAGGATGAACTTTCTGCCCTTCATAAAAATTGTACTTGGACTTTGGTTCCTCGTCCTTCCACTACCAATGTTGTTGGAAGTAAATGGGTTTTTCGCACTAAATTCCATAGTGATGGCACTGTAGAGCGCTTAAAAGCGCGTTTGGTGGCTCAGGGTTTCACTCAGATTTCAGGGTTTGATTACTCTCTTACTTTCATTCTTGTTGTCAAAGCTACTACTGTACGCCTTATTTTATCTCTTGTCGTGCTTAATAATTGGCAGCTTCATCAGTTGGATGTCAAAAATGCTTTTCTTCATGGTCATCTCACTGAAACTGTTTATATGGAGCAGCCTCCTGGATTTGTTGATCCTCGTTTCCCGACTCATGTGTGTCGGTTGAACAAGGCTCTCTACGGCCTCAAACAGGCGCCTCGTGCTTGGTTTCAGCGCTTGAGCTCTTTTCTCCTGCGTTATGGTTTTTCGTGTAGTCGGGCTTATCCCTCCTTGTTCCTTTTCTACAAATGACATATCACTCTTTATCTTCTTATGTATGTAGATGACATCATTCTTACTGGTAGTGATCCCTCTCTTCTGACACAGTTTATTTCTCGTCTTAATGCGGAGTTCGCCATTAAGTATCTGGGTAAGCTTGGCTACTTCCTTGGTCTTGAGATCACTTGCACTGCTGATGGTTTGTTCTTGGGACAGGCCAAATATGCACATGATTTGCTTTCTCGTGCTATGATGCTTGAGGCCAGTCATGTTTCCACGCCCTTGGCTGCTGGTTCTCATCTTGTCAGTTCTGGTGAGGCTTACTCAAATCCTACGCATTATCGCTCTTTGGTTGGGGCCTTGCAGTATTTGACTATTGTCAGGGCTAGTACTCCAGCGGGAACATCGGAGTTCCTTGGACTTGTGCTCTTTCGTTTGAGTTAGAGGCCTTGGCTTGCTTTGTCTTGGGTTTGAGCTCAGCAGAACGTAATTAGATGTTAGACTTCTGTTCATGAGTCTTTAGAGGCGTTGTACTGTACAAAAAATTTTTTCCTTTTTTTGGGGAATTTTTTTCTTTTTTTCGGATTTTTTTTCATTTTTCTTTTTCGCGAAATTTTTTCTCTTTTTTTTTTTTTGAAAGCGGAAGTCATGGCTTGGATCGGACTAGCTCTAATACCATGTTAGAAATCCTAAGTTAGAACCACATACTACAAAACCTTAAGCTTAAGGCAATAGGTCAGTGTGTTCTTTATTATATATACACTTGTCACTAGCTAGTTAAACTGGACTAGGGCGCAGGGAAATATAAACCAATGAAAATTGATTAAAAAAATCTTCTTAACATTTTAAAGGTGAAATAGATTTCGGTAATGGGTAGGGTATAAGGGATAATAAAATTTACAAATAAAAAATGTAACTTAGTTGTCACCCAAATATCTCATCGTGACGAGTCATCAAAACACTAGTGATGTATTATTTTGTAGTCATCAAAAACGTAATTTAATTAGTCTTTATTTTTTTGTCAATGCATAGTATTTATTTTTTATGAACACATATTTTGGCTGGTTCCTACCTATGGAGGTGTTTGGTATTGAGCCATCGGTTAAAAAAAAATGGTTGATTTGGAACTCCAAAGAATTGATTATTATTCACAGATGTTTATGGTTGGTCAGAATCCCTACTGACCCATGGTGGGGTGTTAACTCAAATGGCCTGGATCCTAGAGGCATAGGCTGCCTTGGGGAACGCCTTTAGTTGTTATTGATGCTTCAATTAAACGCTAGTCTTAATCTCTTAGAGCATTTCTAATGTTAGATTTTAGTTTTCAGTTTTTAGCATTATTTATGTGAGCTCGTACTGGTGTTAAAAAAAAATATATATGTAAGCTCGTACTGACACATGTGCTTCAACAACTCTTTAAAATTTTGCTTCAATCATGGGTTCTTAATACTGTTCATCCGGTCCCACAATACCATTATATTAAATTTTTATTTCCATATAATTTTGATTTAAATTTAAATGTTGATTCAATACTTAATTTAAATGAATGAGAGAAAAAAAATTAAATTTTCATGCTAAAAACTTAAAAAGTAAAACATTTTATATAAGAATCAGTTCTTAAATTTTTAAGAACTAAGAACTCTACATGAGTCCTCTCCAGCGGTTAAGAACTCAATTCTCAATTCTTAACTCAAAAGTAAGAATTAAGAACCTTGCATTGGAGATGCTCTTAGTCTCTAAACAAATCTTAATCGAAGCATTAATAACAACTACTTCAAGCCATTAAAACTAGGCAATGCCCTTGACCTTAAGATGTAGAAATTTCTATTTCTAACCAATTCCAAATTCACAAGAAATAACTAAATACATGTGTGCACCCATAAGTAAATTAAAATAAAGCAGAATATATATATATATATCACTTCTCTCACCTGATATGCTCCTTTTTTATATATATATATATGAATTAAATTGGAATTGAATCAAAGAATAAGTTAGCCATACAATCATGAAAATAAACCAGAAGAAGGAAACATGGAAATTCTGCCAGAGCTCCACAAATTCTGTTTGAGCTTCCTTCAACCACTTTCTAGCAAAATAGAATAGAACGAATGATATGTGAAATCTCACAAAATAGGTTTCAAGAAACTTTGGGTATGTTTGTTTGCTGTTTAACAACTGAAAATAAAAAAATTAAATAAAATAAAATAAAAAAAAAATGCCGATGGCTGCGATGTCGAACTTCACCACTTTCTAGCCTATTATTTATTATTATTATTTTTTTTTATTATTTTTTTTTTGTGTGTTTTTTTAAAGGGTTTTCAGCGTTTTGGAAGGGAGCGCCGCCGTTAGTACTGATTTTCCGTCGCCGATGGCTGCGATGGAAGTTGAGGGCGAGAAAACGCCGCCGCCGGATGACGAACCAAAGCACCGCATGTCCTTTCGCGATAAGCTACTTGGTGGGATCAAGGCTCCTGCGCCTAAGGAGTACAGGGATCTTATTGATCAAGGAAAGATGAAGGTATCACTCGTGGAAGGCAATAGGCTTTTACCGCAGATAACCACTGATACAGAGGTTCTTGAGGATATGTGTGCTCCATGGAAGGAATCTCTAGTTGTTTGCTTGTTGGGTAAAAAACTGGGATACCGTATCATGAAGCAGAAATTGACTGCGACATGGAAGCTTGCTGGAGACTTTGATATGCTTGATGTAGACAATGGGTTTTTTATGGTGAAGTTCGACATGCAGGAAGATAGGGAGAAGGTGATAAATGGGGGACCATGGATGATTTTCGACCACTATCTAGCGGTTTCGACGTGGAGTCGAGAGTTCATATCTCCTGCGACGCGTGTTAATTCGACTCTTGCTTGGATACGCATCCCGGGTCTTAATGTGGTATTCTATGATGAAAGCTACCTGCTCTCGGTGGCCAGAGTAATTGGTAGGCCAGTGAAAATTGATAGGAACACGCTCCAAGCGGAAAGAGGTCGTTTTGCGAGAATTTGTGTGGAGCTTGATCTCACACAGGCTGTGGTTGGGAAGGTATGCTTGGAGGGTCACTGGTACAAGGTAGAATATGAGGGGTTGCATGTCATATGCACAAAATGTGGGTGCTATGGTCATAGGAGTCGTGAGTGCAAAGCCCTTATTCCGGCGAGGACGGCGCTAGCACAAGAAATTGCTCCGAGCACTGCAAACCTTCCAAGCCCTCATGAGGTGGCGGCTCCAACCATGGGGGATCCGGGTCAGAAGGAACCAATGGTTCAGGAAGGTAACCCGGGCCCAACTAATGATGCAATGATGGTGCAAGATTCCGCAGGCGCACCGGAAAAGGAAACTAATAATGTGAAAGCTACAATCCCGGAAACAAAGCTTGCAGAGGATTTTGAATTATTAGGTGATTGGATGACAGTTACTAAACGCAAGAAAAAACCTCCCAGTAATCAAGGCCGTAAAAGTGTGCCTGGAAGTAAGGGAGCCAGTTATGGAAAACCGGTGCACAATAAAGAGGTGAACAAATCCAAGGAATCAGATGTTGTGAATTCCATGCGGAAGGTGGACCCAGTCTTTGTGATGGGGATTACCAAGCCTATTACCCAAGTGGCCCCACAGGAGAATAAAAAGAGAAGATTTCGAACTAGTGAGGCTGACAAGGCAGGTGGGACACAAGTGATGGCCAGCTCCTCTAAAGATCCTCCTAACGACTCGACGTGGGAAGCATCTCAGCTAGAAAGTATGGTCTTTGGCCAAACTATGCAAGCAGGAGAGATTGAAGACGATTACAACAAGAGAATTGGTGCAAATGGGCTCCATGACTCTCTTCATATCCAAACTTAGCATGCATGTGAACAAGGGGCAAGCCCCCTTACTAACTCAAATCCTCTTAATGATAGGGTTTGAAGATTGCAGAATTATTGCTTGGAATGTGCGTGGTGCCATGCACGAGTCTGGTAAACTCTTCATCAAGGAATTGATTAGGAGTAAAAAACCAGAGTTCATTTTCCTTTTTGAAACTAGATGTCAATATGCCCAAGCCAGTTTCTTCTGGAACTCTTTGGGTTTTACCTCATCCTTTGTGGCGGAAGCTAACGGCTTCAGTGGAGGGATTTGGGTCATGAAGCGATCGAATTCTAGCCTCTCAGTTCGTCTTCTCCATCATCATCCTCAAGCGGTAACGTTTGAAATTTGGCAGGATAACATGTCTTGGGCCTGCAGTGCTGTCTATGCTTCCCCTGCGTCATCCCAGCGTGACATCTTGTGGCAACACCTCTCTACCATTCGTGCTTCTATCTCTATTCCTTGGCTTCTAATTGGGGACATGAATGAAATTTTGTTTCCTTCAGAAGTTAGGGGAGGTGAGTTCCACCCTAATCGAGCCCAACGCTTTGCAACTGTCCTGGATGATTGTAATTTAATTGACCTTGGCATGGTAGGTGGCAAGTTTACTTGGTTCCGCAAAAGAAACAACAGGTTGATCCTCTCTAAACGACTTGATAGGGCTCTGAGTGATATTGACTGGAGAACAGCGTTTCCAGATGCAACCGTTGAAGTAATTACCCGTGTGCATTCAGATCACAGCCCGTTATTAGTGCAATGTGGTGGACCTGAACTTAGAGCAGTTTCCAACCATCCTTTTCGGTTTGTTGCCGCCTGGGCTGAGCACCCGAATTACAAAAGAGTGGTGGAACAGGCATGGCAGCGTGGTGACGATGTCATCACTACAAAGCTTGATTGTGTGAGGAAGGATTCTGAAATTTTCAATAAAGAGGTCTTTGGGGACATCTTGCGGAGGAAGCGTTGGGTTGAAGGGAGATTAAGAGGGGTCCAGCGGGAGCTAAACTTTAGAGTTACTTCTGACATGACTCAACTTGATGCTGCACTTCAGCTAGAATATAATCAAATTCTGAAACAAGAGGAGTTATTGTGGTTTCAGCGTGCTAGAGGGAATAATGTGAGGTTTGGAGATCGCAACACCGCTTACTTTCACACTCATGCTGTAACTCGCAAGCGTCGGAATCGCATCCATCGTTTGAAGCTTGCGGATGGAGATTGGTGTTCAGATCAAGGGATGCTAGCCGTGGAGGTCCTCAACCATTTTCAATCTCTCTTTGCTGCTGGTTCTCCTCGGGTGGCAGATGCTTTCAACCATGAGCGATTTCCATCCTTAAAGGCTGCCGAGAAAATGATTCTTAGTTTCCCGGTGATCACAGAAGAAGTTAAACAAGCTCTTATGTCTATGAGATCTTTCTCAGCCCCTGGACCAGATGGGTTCCATCCGGTATTTTTTAAAAAATATTGGGACCTGGTAGGCGAGGATCTGTGGAAGGTGGTTAAGGATGCTTTTGATACAGCTAGTGTGAATAATCATTTATTGGATACTCTTGTAGTTCTCATTCCAAAAATTGATAATCCTTCGTCAGTCAAGGAGCTCCGACCAATTAGTTTATGCAACGTGACCTATAAGCTCATCACTAAGGTAATTGTGAATCGCATGCGTCCTATTCTTTCCCACTTGATTGGCCCCATGCAAAACAGTTTCCTCCCTGGCCGTGGCACTATGGACAATGCTATCTTAGCTCAAGAAATCGTCCACTACATGAATAACTCTCATGCAAGGAAAGGGAGTTTGGCATTCAAAATTGACCTGGAAAAAGCTTATGACAGTGTATCTTGGGATTTCTTGGAAGAGACCTTAGACTTGTTTGAGTTCCCTAGGCCGCTAATCGATCTTATTATGAGTTGTGTTCGTGGTTCCAACTTGACAATCCTTTGGAATGGATCTCGTCTGCCTACTTTTAAGCCGGGACGTGGGCTCCGTCAGGGTGACCCTCTATCTCCGTACTTGTTCGTGTTATGCATGGAGAGATTGTCCATACAGATCCACCACTTAGTGGACTCAGGTGAGTGGAAACCAATCAGGATTGCTTCTAAGGGCCCTCCTATCTCTCACCTATTTTTTGCAGATGATGTTTTGTTGTTCTGTCAGGCTACAACGAGACAAGTCCAGTTAGTGGCTGACACTCTGAAGGCCTTTTGTGATAGCTCGGGTCTAAAGATTAACATAAGCAAATCCAAAGCGATATCTTCTAGAGGTGTTTGCTCCACGGTTCGGGATGAAATCCGGCAAATTGCTCCGATTCCTTTTGTTCGTGACCTCGGAAAGTACTTGGGATTCCCTCTTTCAGGGGGGAGGATGTCCAGGGGAAAATTTAACTATCTTCTTGAGAACATCACAAGAAAGTTAGCCTCTTGGAAAACTAATCTTCTTAATCTCGCAGGGTGAGTTTGTCTCACAAAGTCAGTAATGGCTTCAATACCTACCTACACAATGCAAGTGTTTTGGCTTCCTAGGAGCATCACTAATAGCATCAATCAGGCCATGCGTCGGTTCATTTGGTCCAAAGGGAATGGCAATCGAGGTTGGCATCTAGTGAAGTGGAAAACTATCACCAAGAATAAGGAAAATGGTGGACTGGGTGTGAAAGATATGGGTGACCAAAACACAGCCCTCCTTGGTAAGTCAATTTGGCATCTCTTGACTGATTCTAACAAGTTGTGGGTTCAAGCTCTTAGCCATAAGTACCTTCAAGGGAACTCTATCATTTCTGTCCCTTGCCGGAACAATGCCTCCCCCGTTTGGAAGAGCATCATCAAAGCCCATGACCAGCTTAAAGCGGGATTTCATTTCAGATTGGGATCGGGGGACACCTCGATTTGGTACAGCAACTGGTCTGGTGAAGGGAATTTGGGAGAGCTGCTTCCATTTGTTCATATTACGGATACCAAGTTATGCTTGCGTGATGTGGTCGTTAACAACCAGTGGAACTTTGACAAGTTGTATACGTGGTTGCCCGATGAGCTAAAAGCCTATTTCTCTAGGGTGACTCCTCATCTGAACCCTGCTGCAGCTGATAACTGGACTTGGAACCATACTAATGATGGAAGGTACACCGTAAGGGAGGGGTATCGTTGGCTTCGGGATCGCACACCATTGCCAGCAGCTGTCCAGAACTGGTCGTGGGTTTGGAAGCTTGTTGTCCCGGAAAAGATTCGTGTCTTTGTCTGGCTTTGCTTGCACGACGCTCTGCCTGTCAACACTAATCGCTTTCGCTGCAATTTGGCCTCCTCTGAAGCTTGCACTCGTTGTTCTGGTCCTCGTGAAGATGAGCTTCATGGTTTGCGTGACTGCCCTCACTCGAAGGAGCTTTGGGGAAAGCTTGGCGCTTGGGCTTGGAAAGATTTTTGGAATTTGGAACTCTCATCCTGGATCCAATCCCAGGCTCGTGGCAGCCATGCTACTCGTTTTCTGGTTGGTTTGTGGAACGTCTGGAAATGGCGGTGTAACATGATATTGGATCCTCACCCTTGGTCGTTGGATTGTGCTTGGAGGAGGTTATGCCATGAGCATGATGATGTAACTCGCATTTTGGAACCTGATCTGATTCATAGTGATAATCACCTTCTCATTGATAGGTGGCAACCTCCTTCTCCAGAGTTCTTGAAGCTTAATAGTGACGGGAGCTATAGAGAAGATGCGATTGTCATGGGAGGTGGTGGCGTGCTTCGAGACTCTTCGGGGAAGTGGGTTAATGGCTTCATATCTCAATATTTGGAAGCTGCTAGCTGCTCCTTCCTTGCTGAGGCGCTCGCGTTGAGGGATGGTCTCCGGTTAGCTTGGGACAACGGTACTCGTAAGCTGGTTTGCAACTCTGACTGCAAAGAATTGATTGATGCGATAGCTGACCCTAGCCGTGCAAGCTTTCATGCCCATGGGTGGGTGCTGCGTGAAATCCATGCTTTGATGACAAGGAACTGGCGAGTGGAGCTTTTTTGGTGCTGTCGAGATGTGAACATGGTAGCAGATTGTCTGGCGAAGAGAGGGTCTCTTCTCCCCGTTGCTGGCTACAGTGCGTTGGCTACCCCCTCCCCGGAGCTTGAAGTCCTTCTGTTGAAGGACATTATTGGGTTTAGTTAGTTCGTTTTATTTACTTGTTAATCTTCCGATGTATCAAAAAAAACAACTGAAAATATATTTGATACGTTATACGACATTTTTTCAAAAATTGTTTTTGAAAACAATTCTCATTTTGAGTTTTTATAAATCAGTTTTCTAAATGTTGAAAAACATGTAAAAAAAATTGTTTTCTTCTTCTGAAAACTATTTTTAAAAATTATTTCTGAAAATTATTTTATAAACTGAAAACTAAAACTGTAATTAAATAGTATCCCTCTCTCATGGGGTTTGCAGCGTACCCATCAATTCAGTGCAATCTACAACAAAATAAAATAAATGAAAACAAGATCCAATAATTATAACAAAATAAAAATAAAAATAAAATCCAATGATAATTCCTATAAACCATAGAAAGATCACTAAAAATCATGAAAATGCCTTAAAATACTGAAAGTGTAAATTAAGATTAAAAACTAGCAAAAAGGACTCAAACAACCATATTTAATAAAAATAAAATATGAAAAAAACACTCTTATGTTTTCGGGTCAATGATTCGTTCATTGCACTAAAATACTAATTTGCACCAAAGATGATCAAACAAAGACTTTGTCCAAAAAATAAAAGAAAGACTCACGAAGTCGTTGTTCCAAAAATAAAAATGTATTTTATTTATTTATTTTTTAAAAATAAAAATGTCTCAATAAGTTAATTGATAGTTATTAGAAAATTAAAATAGTTTGTTTTGAATATAAAAGAAAAATTAAAACGGTGGAGACCGAAAACATTGCGCTGCATCTACACGTAAGAAAACTTGGCTTATGACTTATTTTTTTGGCTGTTTATATGACTTTTTTGTGAACATTAAAGTATGACTTATTTTGTTAGTTATACAAAACATTGAAGTTTTTTTTTACGGTCACATTGAAGTTTTCTATATAAGTATGAATTGAAATTAATAACCATATATGGTGCACATTGTTTAATTGCCTTGTCTTGTTTTACTAATGATTCAATAATGCAAATTTCGGAGAGAGGGAAGGGAAGGAATGAATGGCCTATCGATCTTTTTGTATTATTTCCCCCGGTTCAAAGCTACAAATTTGTATTATTTTTGAAGAATATGAATACTTATCGATCTTTTTGTAATAAGGGAAGTTTTGTATTATTTTTGAAGAATATAAATACTTATCATTTTTTGGTTTTTTTTTTGAAACTTGTTTTTTTTTATATAAATTTGAATGCAATTTTTGAACTTTAAGGACCAAAACTACATAATGTGTATAAGTCAGAGACCAAAAGTGCAATTAAAACATTTTTCTTGGTTACATGAAAGGCATGTGCGTTGCCACATAAACCTTCTCCGTTAACAATTAGACGGAAGGACTAACGTTGCAAACGGGAGGGAACGTGAGGGACTATTCTTGTAATTAAATTAGGTGCGAGACTAAAATCGTGATTTTGGTAAACGTCAGGGACTAAAATTGCAATTAAGCCTAAAAAGAAAGTTAATTAAGATCAATGGGACAAATGTATCAAAAAATTAACAAACATTTCTATTTGAACCACATGAGTTCGAGATTCTACTTTAGAATTTTATTAATAAATTAATAAAATAAAATATTTTATGGTCAAGGAAAGTCTGTTAACGTTGCAAATGGAATGATTATTTATATACATCAGATTTCCAAATCTAATTTTTTTTTTATCATAAACAAACCAACCCCTTGCTTTTCTTTCTACTCTTATTTTAAAAAATTTATAAGCCAAATAATATTGAATGAAATGTAAGGCATATTTTAACTCAATACAAAGAAAGAAGTATCAGATCTAGAAGGCTGCCAATTAAAATATAACGCAAACAAGAGAAAGCAACCCACAACTCTTATTTCAATTAATTAATCATTGAGTCCTTATGAGAATTTTTTTTGAAACAGAGTCCTTGTGAGATTGATTATGGTATCTTGACACATCGTACCGCATTTATTTGCAATTTTCTTTTATACACTCATGCGACTTAATTTTAGCAATCTTATCCCTCAAACCCGGTAAAAAATCTCATTCAGGTGTAAAGGTTCATCCCTTCAACAACTCATTTTGCCTCGTGTGAAGGTTGTTAGACTCAAAAGTATTTGGAGACTTATTTTGGGGAGATAAACTTATTTTATTGAGTTGACTCGTAGACTTGTAACTACAAAAAAAAACTCAATAAATCGGTCATGACACATACTCCGACTATCAAGGATACATTAAGACAATAAATTCAACATTTATAATTCATGATAAAGACTTAAAGAGAGTTCAAAATACATAAATAACCACAATTCCTTAAAGAGAGCTAAAAAAGAAGAAGAAAAAAGTTTATAATTCATAAATCAAAAGAACACTAGAAAAAGTAAAAACACACTAGAAACGAGAAACACCCCAACTAAGATAGATAAAATATAATAAAGACCCCAAATAAACCCAAAGGGACACTAACAAAGCACCACATAAACCCACAAATCCAACTTCACAAACTTTGGAAACAAAAACTAAATGAGAATAGAAGGAGAGAAGATAATAGTCTCTCAGTCAAGCAAGGATTTCAGCGGCAACGACGACCACTCCATGCAGTAATGACGACCACTACGCCGGCGGCACAAACAACTGGCTGCGAGGGGGCTAGGAGATGGCTTCTCCCTATGTTGCGGTGAATGCTTATCCTTATCTTAGAGCTTGAAGGATGAAGAATTTGAAGGAATGCACGAACTGTGAAGCGATTCTCATGTGTTTGTTGAATTTTTTTCGGGAAAACCTCAAATTATCCCTTTTAATTTGGGGATTCAGGAAAAAATCAATCCCTTCCTTGACTCATAAACTCGTTGTGGAATTGCAAGTCTGTCCAAGTCTACTGAGTTTGCTATATTCAACTTAATTTAAAGAATTTTCGAATTTATTTGCGAGTTGACTCATTTTGGAAAGCTCATGTAATTCTAAGAATCTACTCGTGAGTTTACCAATGTTAACATATCTCGTATTAGCGATCACGTATTAAATCAACAACAAAGATACGTTCACACCTCATTTGTTATACATCTCATTTCCACCCATTTTATTTCTATCTCTCTCATCTTCTCATTTATCACATCTCATATTCTTTCTCTTACTTTTTTTTTCTTCATATATCTCTCCTCCTTCCACCTCTTTCCAACCCAAAAAGATGTGTGAAAACAACGTTATTGTCGAGATGAGGAGATATATAGGAAGAAAATAAAAAGTAAGAGAGAAAAAAATATGAGAAGTGATAAATGAGAATATGAGAGAGATAAAAATGAGCAGAAATAATGTGTATAAAAAATGAGGTGTGAACGTATCATTGTTGCCAATTTTTTGTGTGGTAGATCATTGTTTAAATCAGCATAAATGTTTATCGATATTATAAAATTACTAATTATTTGGTGCTGGTATGCCTGACAACATAGTAAATAAACTTTATAATAGTTCAGAAAAAAGCCAGTGTGATTGGACTATTTTTTAATTTGGGCCCAAAGATGACCAAAGAAGAGACGCGGTCCAAGAAATAAAAGAAAGACTCACGAAGTCGTTGTCCCTAAAAAATAGACTCACAAACTCACTGGCATTCTTAGAAGAAACAAAAAGGCCTGTTTTACATGTAAATAAAAGTAAATTGTTTTTAAAAAAAGTGTGTTTAAATCTTAGGGTGATCAGAATTTGATTCATATGCGCTGCATTTTTAAGGTCCTCTTAAGATAATTACATTAAGAAAACTTATGATGATGTTAATAAATGTATTGACTTTAAAAAAACTATATATGCAATTCTCATATTTACCCTTAATTAATGCATTTAGGATAGTGATTTTGAAAACAAAATTAAGTGGAAAAACATTAAATATTAGCAGTAATCAAATTTTCGAGTTACAAAATTATAATAAATACAAGGAGTATACGGTGGAAAAGATAATAAAAATTTCAAAAGTCAAGTATGGGGTAATTTTAAAATTAGAGATATAGGAGTATGAAAATTCGTATAGAATAATTATGATATAGATTCAAACTTTTAATAAACATATTATGATTTTAAGATTGTAAACTTTTAAGTAATTAAATTTTGCCCCCACAACATCAAACTTCTGGATTTGTCACTGGATGCACCAACATGTAAGAAAGATATTAGGTGGATCAAATTATAAATGTTTACGAAAAAAATTTGAGCATGTTATGAATAAGGAGTAAACAAGTAAATAAGAGAGAAGAACAAGAGATAGAGAAATATTGCAAATGAGGATATTCAACTTGGTGCAACCTCCCTTGTAATTATAATATTAAGTCAATTAGAGTGTAGAGACAAGTATATATGGGTCTGACCCATAGACTCTTCATCTAACCCTAACTCTTAACCTTGTTGGACATTTAAATATTCAAAATCTCTCTTGGATGACCTTCTCTTAAGAATGTGTCTCATTAAAACCTTACCTGAAAAAATTCAATGAGATAAAAACCTAGTGATGGAGAAAGAGTACATCACTCTATAGTTCGCCATTGAACATTGCCCCATTAAAAACCTTATCATTAAAAATCCAACTCACACACTTAAAGGACAAAGTGTTGAACAACTATGTCAACCCACTTGATTGTCTCGTTCTACTTATGACTAGTGCGATTCACAATATTTTAGTCTATTTTTAAAAATATGAATACCGTAATTTATACATATATATTGTAATATATCATACTAAATTAGTTAAAGTACAATTTTAGAAACATCGATAAGTAAATTTAAAGGAGTCAAACATTGTAAAATCAATAAGTAAATGTCACGAGACAAGCTTGTTTGAGTTAGAAACATCTACATGACTTACTCTCTCTGCAAGGGTTTTTTATTCCACTAGGCTTGAACCCAAGACCTTATGGAGAATCAAACATGTATCACTTGAATCAACCACAAATTTGTAAATTTGCAATATATCATAATATTTCTCTATGACTTTTCATATCTATTATGAAATAATTTATTTTATCCTTTTTATATCGGAGAATGGCATTACAAAAGTAAGAGTTTGTTTTATTGTAGTTTTATTTTTTTGTATTTACAAATAATTTATATTTACTGTTTTTGAAAATTGTTTTCAACATAAAAGACCAAAATAAATGTATGAAAGAGATGTTTCCAACATTAAAAAAATTGTAATTAGAAAGCTAAAAACAGAAATATAAAACGTTTCTGAGCCTTCTGATATTTTACTTTTAAAAATTGAAAATAAGAAGTCTGTGAAAAATAAGTTTTTCAATTTTTAAAAATAAAAATGGTTTTCAAAAACAATAATCAAACATGAAAATAGATGTTGTTTACCTAATTATTGTTGGTCGCAATGATTAAAAGTTGTTGTTTAACCTGTAATTTGAAAGTTTGGTTCTTAGAAGTCACACTCTTTTTTTTTAAAGGCAAAAAAGAATCAATAAATCGTAATACTAGGGGTGTTACAACCCTTATACAAAAGAATAGAAGCCACACTCTTGAAGGGTCATTTGATTGTCTAGTTGATTGTCTAGTAGAGAATCTGAAGTATCTACTTACAATTGTAAGTTGAGAGTTGAGACTCTATCTAAGAATTTTATAACAAAATAAAATAAAATATTTTATGATTAGGGAAATTTTGTTGCAAACCAAATGACTATTTCATTAAATTTGACGCTATCTACACCAGATTTCCAAATCTTTTTTTAGTCATTCTGAGATTGATCTTGGTGTCTTGACACATATAATGTATTTATTTGCAATTTTCTTTCATACACACCTACACCAATGTGATTGTCTATAATCAATAATATATATTTAAAAAATAGTATTTATACATAAAGACAATGTAAACATCCAACAAACATCTAGGGCCAGTTTGTTTCCTGTTTTCAAAACAGTTTTCAGTCTTTAAAAACTGAAAACCTGTTTGGTATGACCTGTTTTCAAAAATTGTTTTTGAAAACAGTTCTCGTTTTCTGTTTTTAGTTTTCAGATATCAGTTTTCTAAATGTTTGAAAACATGTCATTCAACCTGTTTTCTTCTTCTGAAAATTGTTTTTAAAAATTATTTCTGAAAATTGTTTTTAAAAACTGAAAACAAAATTGCAACCAAATAGACTCCTAGTTTTCGGTCTCTTTTAGTCACATCAATAACACATCCAATATTCATTTGTTTTTTTTTCTCATTAAGTGTTATGTATATTTTTTTTGTGCTTTCAGATATTATCTACGGGAGACTATTCTGTTTGAATTGGAAAGGTTCACACACTATGATGTGCTATTTCTCCTGCACATCCTTACGCTGGTGTGTATGCTTTTTGGTGTATGTTTGAATTTGTACAAGTCATTATTAACTTTTCATTAAAAAATAATTATATAGTTTGCTTCCTCATCTATTCCAGCTTTGTATATGTTTTTGTGGGTAATGGAACATAATTTATTAATTACAATACTCCTCTCTTGCATGTACGTGGCCTTCTTTGATAACTCACCTCACCTAAGGACCTGGCTAGTATAAATACATGAGGTTGGGGTATTTCTTTCATCGTACATCACAAACATCACATTCGATTCCTCCTGATTCCATTCCAGTGCTTGGAGTTGAATATTATTAATAGAATTAAGGCCATGGCTTATTCCCTATCTTTCTCTATTCCCAAATTCGTGCCAAACCAACCAGACTTGATCCTCCAAGCTGACGCCCTTGTTACCGCATCAGGGACGTTGCAACTCACCAAGATAAAAGATGGTGGTCCAGTGTATGAATCTGTGGGTCGAGCCCTCTATTCCGCCCCTGTCCGCATCTGGGACCGTAAAACAGGCAACGTGGCCAGTTTCGTCACTTCCTTCTCCTTCATCATCAATGCAACTGACCCGTCCAAAACCTCTGATGGCCTTGCCTTCGACACCAAGCCCCAAGCCTCTGGTGGATTGCTTGGACTCTTCCCCGACGAAGAAACACGTTATTCAAACAAAGTTGTCGCGGTGGAGTTCGACACTTACTACAACAAGGATTGGGATCCAGTGAACACACACATTGGAATTAATGTCAATGGAATCAAATCCGAGAAAACTACACCGTGGAATTTGGCCAATGGTGAAGTAGCTAATGTTGTCATAAGCTATAAAGCTTTCACCAAAACCTTGACTGCCACTTTGGTCTACCCTAATTCCAATGATGATCAAAACAGTCACATCGTCTCTCATACTTTCGACTTGACTAGTGCTCTTCCTGAGTTTGTCAGAGTTGGTTTCTCGGCTGCTAGTGGACTGTCTGCAGACTACAATGAATCACATGATATTCTTTCATGGTTTTTCGAATCCAACTTGCATGTTGGTGCAGGTAGTACTAATGGTGGTGATGGTGATGCTGCTCACAACAACGTTGCGCATGTCTCCAGCTATGGACTTAATTGATGGTGATTCCATCTAGCTAAGTCCAAAACAGATATGCAAGTGTGGACGACCAGAAAATAATACTACTTCTACATCAATAAGACCTGCAACAATGGTTCTTTCTTGGTTGTCATTTCATTTTATTGTAACATATGCATAATAAAAACGCTCCTCATCAAATCTTTTGTAAGGGGTCGTTGTTGTTGTTGCTATTGCTTTTGCTTTAATAATATGAGATTTGCTTGTGTTGCTTTCAAATCTTGGGTTCTGTTTAATAGTGCAGGTAGAATATGGTTATCAAACCCAATGAATTTATAGACATAAATATTTCATTTCAAAAGAGGAGCACATTGTTTAAGCAATTAAAAGGTTATTTGATGTTAATGATTTAGAGATAGAAAAGTCTCGAAGTTACGATAACAATTGAATTAGATCCAACAATTTATGTGTCATATTTAATGAATGCAAGTCAACTATATTCCTTATAATGTTAACTCATCGCGAAGTTGTTGCTAATTGCCATACCCAAACATACCACCAACAAGCAACCGTTATGCATGTGTGATGGGATGCACAGGCAAGAAGAACATAGGAGCTATCTCTGGGACGTTCTTACCGCCCACTATCTAGACGAGTTGAATGCATAAAAAACTAATTCTAGAAGCCTCGTTTGGGGCAGATTATTCTTAACAGTTTATTCTCGATTCATTCATGGTTCAATTGAATTAATAGCTCTACAAATAGCGAATTAACCACTAGAAATTACGATTAGCTATTTTGTATATATTAAGAACAAAAAAGAAATATCAATCATGAAAGGAAACTAAGCAAAAGGATAAATAAACAAGTTCACAACATCAATTAATTGTAACCTTGAGAAATATGATTAAGTGATCATAATAAAAGCAAAAGATTAACCAATACAAAGGCCATTTCTCTACCTTGAATTTTACTATGAATTATTTTTCTTCGTTCCTCTGCCTCCATGACACTCACAGCCAATCTATACTGAAATTAAATGAAGTTCTCTTGACCTAGGAGCCTTCGTTTTAATTGTAAAACATGGTTTGATGTTGTTTCATGAGCTCTAGAACCTCTATATTCGTGGCCTTTAAAGCGACACATGGGGCCGACGAGGGCGGGGAATGATCGTGAGTGCAATGAGAAGGTAGAGAAAAGGTGTGACTCTTGACAAGGGACACATGGATGAATCAATCTCACATTCGAATCAGAGGTATTATGAGGTTGTATAGGTATGAGACTACACAACTGAGAAATGCATAAACGATTTGATTGATACTATTCATGACAACAGGATACATCTACTTTTTGGGAGCTCAACTTATAAAAACTCCAAGATTAAGGAGGATTGCCTTTGAGCAATATTGAGGTGAGTGACCTCTTGAGAAATTTTCCTAGAAAGCGCGAGTGAGGAAAAAACGTGTTGGAAATACTCGTGTTATTACCGTGAGACTAGTCATTAGATGAGGATGTTACAAATGGTATAAAAAAATACTCATGTTGTTACCTTTAAGACCAATCGTCAAATTGAGATGTTACAATTAAGATACACAATCGTTCTTAATTTATATTTCAGAAGCACGACCCTCACAAAATTCTGCAAGGTCTTAGTTTTTTTTTAGCTCGTTCTCTTCGTATAACCATTTAACGAATCAATCTGTTAAATTGAAGATCTAAAATTGGGAGCAACATATTAAATTTTTAGGCTGATGCAATAGTGAACAAACAAGTGTTCAAAGTAGATAGTTTGTTGAATTTACCAAATGCTTTTTGTTTTTGCCATTTTTACCTTCTCTGTTTCACTTTTTCCACCTCTGAACTGTTTATTGCTTATTTATCATAAAGCACAAGAGTTCTATAAAGATAATGAAATATTTAGGTGCAAATCATACCGAAAACATAAGAAATATGTTGATGCGCATCATTTAAACACACACCATTCTCAAGTAGCCAAGAAAGCAATATCACATTTTAATTTTATATACTATCCGCAACTGCCCACAAGGCGACCTATCTACTTCACCCCCTTTTTGCCAAAATATTTACAACAGAGCTTTTTTCCTGTAAGTATGAGATTGAGAAACACCAAGGCATTCTGAGTAATAGAAAATTGTGATTTATTCTTTATCTTATAGCAACGTCATAAGTTACACAAGTTACAGTTATGTAACACATCTCCTAAACAGAGTTTAAGTTAATGCCATTTGAAGTTTTCACCGGCATTTCATAATTTTTTATCCATAGTGCCTTATAGATGCGCTCCTCTTGTTTGTTTGATCATGAACTACTTCTAAAAGACAAACTACATCAGAATCTTTCATTGCAGCTTGTGTACTTAATTAATTCACGGTTGGTATCCACATGAATGGGCAAAACTTAAACTACTTCAACTTTTATTTATCATTAGCAGCTTCTCAAAGATTAAAATGGTACCATTCAATTTCTTTTCTACTCTGCCTCGTCCACTTGAATTGAATTTTAACGCAGAAAATATGTTCACGTGATAAAGAAAAGGACAAAACATGAGTTTCACATGATAAGAATGTAGATATCTTCTTATACCTTCGCATAAAACACGAATCTGATATCAAAGGTTTACAAAGTTTTTGAATAAAGAATAATTAATAATAATCATAAAACTACTCAGAAATCACAATAACCTCACTGTGATTTACATTTTGCTCACAGTAATCTAATCTCACATCACGTACATAGCCAACACTCCCAGAACCGCCACAAAGCCACTCTGCAAAACTGTAGCACTGCTAGTAGGAGCAACAGCAGGACCTTCTTCCAACTCTGCTGGAGAAGATGCAGGGGAAATTGCTCTGTCTCTGCTGTGCTTTGGAGTCATAACCACCACAACCAACTTCTGCCCCTTCTCACAGTGACCCTTTGCTCCACTGATGAAGTAGTGAGGTCCAGGACGGTCAAGCTTCACCTTAGTGTTCCCATCTTTGTACTCTTCAATGGGGTTGGAGGTGTTGCAACTACCATAGTCCTCCTTGTTTACTTGCAACACAGAGTCTTTCCCACCATCATATTTCCACACTGTGTCAATCAAACAAGAAACATAAAAAGAAGTTTCAGTGATGGAAATTAAGGTAACAAAAATGAGTTGAATTATGGAATTGAATGTTGCCATGTTGGGAAGTTATATAGTTACCAAGATAGTCTCCGACTTTGAAGCGAGACTTTTCAGCCCATTGATTGAGGGAATCTGCTTCAGAAGATGGAACCTTCCATGCATCTGTCTTGCCACCAACTAAGAGTTCCTTAGCTGCAGAGAAGCCAAAGAGAAGGAATAGGAGCAAAAGAGAAGCAGAGGAACCAGCCATGGTTTTTTCTGATAGCTGAAATGGTGTGTGTAAAATGGTGTGGTGCAAGGTTTTCACTAGTGGGGTGTTAGGAATTTGGAAGACTGTATTTATGGTGATAAAGATGGGAGAAACTAGCCGTTGGGACTTCGAAGACTGTGGGGAGAGGTTGCTGAATTTTGGGTTCTGTGTCGGTTGTTGTGGCATTGTAACGTTAAATAACGGGTAGAAAATGAGTGAATCACCATTTTGGTCCCTGAGATTGTAAGCGTCGGTCATAGTAGTCCCTGGGTTTCATTAATGGTGAAAAAAATCCCTGAGTTTGTCTCCGTCGGTCATAGTAGTCCCTAACCACGTTGGGCCGTTAGTCCCTGGGATGGAACCAACGTTAAGTGACACATAGACTCAGCCACGTAGGACAAAGTTATAAGGAGATTAAATCGATCATTTTAGTCCCTTCGAATTGGGTTTAAAATTCCCAAATCAGTGAACCCTAGAACCATATCCAAATCCCCAATTCCTCTGAATCTCCAAAATTCCTTCTCGATTTCTCTCCAAACTGCAATTCCTGTGCTCTTTATTGTTGAATCGAACATGACAACGGGTGAGGGTTTCAAAGGCCGCGTTCAACAGAGGTCAAGCACGAAGGGAAATGGTGGCGGTAGCTCATCTGTTAACGGCGGAAACCCTCGATGCAAATGCGGTGAAGAGGCAAAGGTGAGGGTGTCGAGGACAGACGCGAACCCAGGGAAAGCTTTTTATTGTTGCTATCTACCCAAGGTATGGTCTTCTTCCTCATTTTCATCTTCCTCTGTTCTCATCCTTCTTTTTCTGAAGTTCACATGTCACAGGGTCATGAGTCAAACTGCAATTTTTTTCGATGGGTAGATGATGTAGCGGACACAGATGAATCCAGTGGTCTGGGTATGAAGGCTGAAGACTCTATGCTATTGAAGGAGCTTGTGGTCAAGAATGATGCTATGCTTGAGGAACTCTCAATGATGAAGGAAGTTATGCTGAAAAATGAATGTCTGATTGAGGAGTTGAGAACGATAAAGGGGGTTCTGGAGAAGAATGTTGCCTTGGTTGAGGAGCAGAACAAGTTTAAGAATGTAGAACTTAGGATGCTTAGAGGTCTTGTTTGTGTATTGGTTATGTTTATGGTGATTGGCATGTCTTTTGTTGTTATAAGGGGGATATAAGGGACATGGTTATGTTTGTATTGGTTGAAATATGTTTGTAAGCTGACCTGATGCAATCAATCAATATATGGACATGAAAATTTAAGTAATGCACTATCATAGTTTTGTGGTCTATTCAAGCAAATGATAATACTAAATAAGAAATCAATTTAAGTAATGCACTATCATAGTTTTGTCATTGATAATAAAGATATCACATGATCATAAAATTGTAGATTGCACATCCATTCTGTTCAAAATTACAATCCCATCATACTATGGATAGGGATATCAAAAAATATGCAATGAAGGAACCATGGATAGATGTCAAACTGAATCAAGTAATGCCCTGAGATCATCAAAGATATCATACTCATCAAAATACATCATATGTCTAATTAAGTTACCTACTGGATAGCAAATAAATAAAAGGACATAATTTATGTTCCCATCAACAATTTAAAGCACCACTATTCCAGAAAAGTTACAGTCCCATCATACTATGGATAGGGATATCAAAAAAAATCTTTCCATGCTGCAATTCTTCACTTGTTCTGATCACCTTGCATTGGCCTTGTCCTAGGAGTTGGTATGAAGGTCATTGTAGGCATACGGGGCTCATTTGATACTGGTCCAGGTGTGGGTGAACTCCTGATCTGCAAACCTGGTTGGACTGCAAGGGGAGCTGGGGCTGACCATGGCCTGTTTGCAAAACGAGGGGCCCTGAATGCAGAGGCTCTAATTGGAGGCATAGGCTGAGGCATAGAAGGCCTAGGCTGAGGCACAGAAGGCCCAGGCACATGCATAGAAGGCCCAGGCTGAGGCACAGAAGGCCCAGGCATATGCATAGAAGGCCCAGTCATATGCACAGGAGGCCCAGCCACATGCACAGAAGCCCTAGGCTGCCTAGGCTTCCTTGGTGGCCTAGTTTGATTGTTTGGAACTTGGGCTTGGGAATTAGGTGCCTACAAACAAGATATAATATGCATGAGTATAATATGCATGATAATATGCAGTTTGTGAGAGTATAATATGCATGATTATACCTGTGCTATAGGCTGAGACAATGGTTCTTCATTTGGAGCAGTTTGTGAGAGGTCAATCTCAGTTTGGTGACCTTGATCATTGCCTTCATTTTCCTCAGGGTGTGGTGGAACCCAATTCCTAGGCATCAGTGCAACACCCTGATGATGACAAGTTCTGGTGTTATGACCATATAACCCACACCTTGAACATCTAGTTTCACCAAGAGCTCTCCTAATCCTAGTCCTTCTCCCACCTGCCTGAGCATTCCCAGCTTGAGTAGATCTTGTTGCCCCACTAGGTGTTGTCCCACTAGGTGTTGTCCCACTAGGTGTTGTCCCACTTGGAGCTGCCTCAGTGCTATCTCTTCTCCTATTCTTCTTTGGTCTCCCTGCTTTTCTCTTCAGCTTAGGTGGGATTGGCCTCAGATAAGGAGTTTCTTCCCAGTAATTTGGACCATTTGTTGGCTGAATTGCAAACTCATAGGTGCTTCTGTAAGCTCCCATTGTCAACCAAGCATGACAATGGTCCTCTGGCCTCATATTCTTCCAACCAATAGCTGCACATGCATGCTTACATGGCATGCCACTCAATTGCCAGAATCTACAAGTACATGTCTGGGCCAATAAATCCACACCAACTCTAGTATCCCAAATAGCTACCTCATATTTTTCACCATCAGTTGTCCATGTTGTAGTCCACTTCCTACTCTCTTCTTTCTCAATGTCAAGCCTCCTTTGTTGCATTGGTGGTAGAGTACCCAAATGTCCATTCAGCTTCATCTTGTTGTTTGCAATAGTCCTCATAATATAGCACCTCACCTCCTCTAGTAGTGTCAGTATTGGCTTCCCTCTATACCTCAAAATCTTGGCATTGAACACTTCACATGCATTGTTGCAGATGTTGTCACATTTAGTGAACTCAGTGAAATAAGCCTTGGTCCATGAATTCGTTGGCCACTTATTCAGATAAGTCCAGGCAGCCAGGTTCTTCCTCTTCACCCTATCCATCTTCTTATTGAATTCCACAACAGTGGTAGCTCTTGAACACGCCCACACAGCATTTTTTAACTCCTTATCCTTCCATTGCTTTGTAAAATTTCTCCAAAGATGCATTACACAGTACCTGTGTTGAGCACCAGGCATGACCTCTTGCAGTGCTGGAATCAAGCCCTGTAACAATAATATAAGATTCAATGTTAGTCCCTAAACTAATCATATAAAGGGCATATTAGTCCCTCATCTTTTCGAGCAAATAGAAAAAATAATTGACTTAAATTTACCTTTTGCATATCAGACATGAAATGCCAGCCATGTTGCCTATAATCCCCCAAATCCCCATGCAAAAGCTCAAGGAACCACTTCCAGTTGTCTTTATTCTCAACATCAACCACTGCATAAGCTACCACATAAATTTGGTTGTTTGCATCCTGTGCAACAGCTGACAGGAGCTGGCCTCCAAAATATCCCTTCAAGAAGCATCCATCAAGCCCAATTACAGGTCTACATCCTGCTCTGAAGCCCCTCTTACATGCATCCAGGCAAATGTAGATCCTTTGGAATTGGGGTGGAGAATCAGTGATTGGAATGCAATCCATCTTCACTGTGGAACCGGGGTTGCTCCTCATTAGTTCATGGCAGTAGTCCCATAACCTGCCATACTGCTCTGCTTCACTTCCTTCCACAGCCTTCCTTGCCTGCTTCATTGCCCTGAAGATTTTGGTGTCATCCAAAACAACTCCATATTCAATCTTCATTACATCAAATGCCTCAGAGTGAGTAAGGTTTGGTTGTGTTCTAATTCTGTCCACAAGCTTTCCAGCCACCCACTTTGTATTTGCTTGCTTGTTCTTGAAGCCTCTGCAGCAAGTGTGTATGTCATCAAAAGTTTTAATTTGGAAGCTTTTTGTTGCATTGCTCCATGCACAGAATATCACCCAAGGACACTTTTCCACCCTGCATCCAGCCCTGCACCTCACACTATCATTTTTCAACCACCTCATTTGTCTCCCTGCTTGTATGGTGTAGTCTCTCACAGCTTGTTTAAATGTGCCCAGATCAGCAAATTCCATTCCAAGCTCCAAGTGAACTTGCCCAAAGCCTGAACCTTCTTTGAATTGAGGGAAAACTCCCTTTCTTCTTGAGTTGCCTTCATCATCAGTACTTACAGGGCTGTTTAGCTCTTCACTATGGTAGTTCTCACTATGTTCTTCACATGACCACTCCTGCTCTTCCACATGTGTTGGCTCATATGCACTGTCTTCATCATCAGAACTCTCAGAACCACTTCCATAATAGGATTGTGTTTCACTGGTATCAGTCTCTGAATTACACCTTTTCTTTCCCACCATTGGTTTCTTCCCCTTCAAGTCTTTCTCCTTTGTGACTGGCTTCTTCCCCTTGCTTGGCTTCTTCCCCTTTTCATCTCTGCTTGCCTTCTTCCCTTTCTCCTTTGTGCTTCCCTTCTTCCCCTTCCCATTAGCAGTATCATCCCTTTCCATAAATCTGTCAACACATGCATCTATATCAGCCAACATTTGTTCACTCATCATCAGCTCAACATTGTCCTCATTGTCTTCATTACTGTCCACATGCATGCTTTGATCATTTTCAGCATTTGGTATGATCTCCACATCATCATCATCATCACTAGCCACCACTGGATCAGGAACTCTGCTTGCAATATCAGCTACTTTGCTTCCCTCTGGTTCTACAACATTTTCAGCATTTGGTATGATCTCCACATCATCATCATCTTCACTAGGCACCACTGCATCAGGAGGTCCATGCACAATAAATTCCTCATGATTCATAATATGCTCAAAGTAGACTTCTATCTCCCAGTTGTTCTTCCTAGCAACTATGAACATGTCTCTTATAGAATCATCCCCTTCAACCTTAATGAGATCCATTATCCCTTCTTCAGCTCCATGATTCCGAAACCATATTTTGCTAAAGCTGTGGTAGTAGTGTTCTTTGGCTAATGCTTCCAGCATAAATACATTGAATGTATCCACATCAATGTCTTCCCACACACACATTTCACCTCCATCATACAACACACCAACACCATCAGGCTCAGCATTTGTCACTAGATTTCCACCATGGTGCAAAATTAGAGTCATCCTGCGATTAATCATCTGCATTGCATGACACACAAAATTAGAAATAATATCATGAAATTTTTTTTGGTTTTCTCAGTACAAAATTTGGGGTTTTTCACATAACATCAAAACGTTCAAAACCACCACAAATCAACTCAACAAAGCACGCCGGGTTAGAACACAAATAGAAAAAACAAAACTTTTCTTCATTTTCCCATAATAGCATGTATCATCATAAACCCCAACCCCAAATAAAATCCAACAACCAGACCCAAAATCTCACTACACAAACACCAACCTAACATCCATTCGAACACTAACACAAATAAAACCATGAAATAGAAGACGAAAATAACGATGAAACTTAAAGCAAAAACACACCTTTACGTCGTGAAGAACGATGAAGACACACCGTGGAACTCGTCACCGTCGGTCGTCGTCCTTCACCAGACAACAACAACGAACACACCCAACTTCACCGCCGCTCGGGAACCAGTGTTTTTCAACCTAATCCTCTCAAAGGTTGAAGCTTTTCTCTCTGCAATGGGTAAGGAAGAAGAAGATGGTCTGACACTCGCTCTCTCTACTCTACAACGTATTATGATCATAGGTTGGCAGGGACTAATTTGCCCACATATTGGTCCAATGGGGAGGTGCCACGTCATCAGGGATCATTGTGAAATAAAGATTTTTGGGGGGAAAGTAACTTATGACACGTGGCACGACACGGGGGCAAGCCAAGGTGTCAATTAAAGTGACATGTCACTTTTCCGTCCCAGGGACTAACGGCCCAACGTGGTTAGGGACTACTATGACCGACGGAGACAAACTCAGGGATTTTTTTCACCATTAATGAAACCCAGGGACTACTATGACCGACGCTTACAATCTCAGGGACCAAAATGGTGATTCACTCGGTAGAAAATGTGGGAATTGAAATTGGATTGCAATTTCAGAACTCTGAGATTTCACAGTCAATGTGTAATTCAAGCAGAAAATGAGTGTTAAACGCTAAATTCGGTTAAAAAAAAATATCAAAATGGTAGGCGTTGGAAATTTTTGTTCAGGTTAGGATGGGGTTATAAGAAAAACTGAAAAACAAGTGCTAGGATGATATTATTATTAGTTTCAAAAAAAAAAGATATTATTATTAACATGTTTAGTCAGAGTAGATGGGTTTGGATTACTTAGGTTTGATCTTTAAAGTATGTGTATGAAATTATGATAGTTAGAAGGATCTTTTAACCCCTTCACTGTATTTGGAAAATTAATCCCTTTATCAGAGAATTTTTCAGTAAATTGACTATACACTCATTTTTACACATTTTTTTCCGATGAGTTAAGAGGGCTAAAGGCGCTCAAAGAAACGAAATCACAAACAAACTATAAGCTCATACGATAACCAAAACTATCTAAAGCAAAACTTATCTGACTCGACATTTGCGCGCACAGATGAGAATCAGCACACTCGAATCCCAAAAAATTAACACTACAGGAAGAATTCAATTCAGTAATAACCTTTTCGAGTCTCCTTGGCGGAGCAACCTTAATCCCAACAATAACTCTTAATCCCAACAATAACTCCCATAGCTCCGCATGAGAGGAGAACAAGGACTTATCTTCTTCGAGGAAGCAAAATCAAAGCAACAAAAGAATACCTAACCACTCCTTCACAAGTAGCAACATTCCTAAAGTGTCATATTGTGATGGGGAGGTATTCAGTCTTCAGGCCTGTGATTCTTATCGGAGATAGATCTTAAATTTTGCACGTTTGCAGACAATTTAAATTAATCATTGGAAGTCAAAAAAAAATATTAATCATTGAATAATCATCTTTTGCTGAATGACAGTGAGGAAAGCAATCACGAGAACAGAGGTTGTGCCGCTATAGCAATCTTAAACAGATTCTGCTTTCTTGGAAGCACAGCAAATAACTAGTCTGAAGTTAAAGACTCATTCATTCATCATATGCCCACCCAATTGTTGAGATTACAATTCTGTCCAAATGGTATATCTGATCTACCACAGAAAAAAGCCTACTTTGACAAAGGCAATTAAAATGATACTGAAACAAAAGAATAGTTGACATCACAATTCAAAATTGCATAAAATAGGTTACATCTGAACAAGATAGAGTGAGTACATGAATTTCAAAATCCTTACACAATCAGTTCTTCATCCTTTAAGAAGTGTTGTAGACTAATCCAAGCCGCTGACAGGCTATAACTAATCAATTTTGACTGAGGAGTATATGAGCCGAGTGAACCAAAGGCATGCATAAAATCCAATAGTACCGGTTACCACGAAAAACGCATAAGAAGCTATAAGCATGTACCCAAAGTAAAATATTGCAGACACCAACTTTGTGATTTCAAGCTTGGTGAAGAAGTAGAATGTTGCATAAAGAAAGAGGTAAAGTGCAGAAGAACCAGAGGTGAGGTATGACCGCCACCACCACAAGTAATCCTCACTGCACAACTGGAAGTAGCAGAGCACAATGGTTATTTCAGCACAGGTGACAATGAGGATGAGGAGGACCAAAAATAGGAATCCAAAGATGTAGTAAAACTGATTTAACCAGATTGAGGTAAGGATGAAGAAAAGTTCAATGAAAACAGCTCCGAATGGGAGTATTCCCCCAATCAAAACAGAGAAGACTGGGTTCATGTACCAGGCCTGCTCAGGTATCTGCCTTGGGATTTTGTTTGTCTTCACAGGATTCTCAATCGCAGGCTTCTTAAATCCAACATAGCCGCCCACAAAAACAAGTGGGACTGAGATCCCAAACCATAAAAAGACCAGAGCAAACATAGTACCAAATGGCACAGCTCCAGATGATTTTTGGCCCCATATGAGAGCATTTAATATAAAGAAGATGAGAGAGACAGTTGCAGGAAACATGGTTGCAGTCCTGAGGGAAATCTTTTTCCAGTCCGATCCTTTGAACATTTTGTACAAGCGAGCTGAGGAGTAACCAGCGAAAATTCCCATGAACACCCAAAGCAAGAGCATGGCTGTCATTAGCCCACCTCGGTTTGAAGGAGAAAGGAACCCGAGGATGGCAAACATCATGGTTACTAGTACCATCCAAAAGAACTGAACACCAGTCCCAACATAAACACACAGCAAATCAGAGTTGCTAGGGGGCCTAAAGACATCCCCGTGAACAAGTTTCCAACCAGTCTCTTCTTGGGCTTCTTCCTGGGTCTCAAGCTCATTATATTTTGCAATGTCACGGTACAGGGTCCGCAGCATAATCATTGCCACCATGCCCGAAAGGAAGAGAACAATCATTAAGGAGTTAACAATTGAGAACCAGTGGATTTGGTCATCATTCATGAGCAAATATGCATCCCATCTTGAAGCCCACTTCACATCACTTTCCTGAAAGCAGCAGCACAAGATAAGAGAAAATAATAAGAAATACAACCACCAACGTATTTCATCGTAAAAACAAAACAAGGAGGAGGATAACACAGAAGAGTCAACTTAGATGGAAGAGAAAGAAAAGTTAGTTAAAAGAATACCAAACTATAAAAATGCCCCCCAATGCAAAAGTTTTTTTTATATTTTATAACCCCAGCAACAAACAAGAATTTCCATATAAAACTGAATGCCTTACTACTTGACTTGAGTATGACAATAAAACTTCTAAAGGAAAGGAAAGTACAATTATACTATATTAAGATCTCCATAATCTCACCTGGAAATCAACATCATATGTGAAGATAATTTCCTTGTTCTCTTCAACCTCTTGAGGAGTGTTAGAGTTGATAACGGTGTGTTTAGCATGAGGGTCACAGGTTGTCAAACGAGTCTTCTTTTCAAACCATTGACCTTGTTCATATTCGTGTTTGACACTGCACATCAAAACTCAGATTTGAGAATTCACTATTAGATAGTAAATACAACAAAAAGATGAACCAATTATAAAAGACAACCCCATGCACAAGACTCCTACAATCATAGAAAATAAAATGGAATAAATTAACACAGCATTTGTAGCATAAAATAATGACCTGAATGGCTTGACCTCAAAACCCACGATTCTAGAGGATTCAGTTTGCACATCTCTATGATACTTGACAGTAAATGCCAAATGGTTGTGAATAAAAAACTTTTCCTCCTTGCTCTGTGCATCCAGATAAAGTAAGTAAAGGCACTACTTGGCATTCATAACAATAGCAATGGAGCTAAAAAATAGTAATCATACCCCACTATACTGGCCTTTGAGTCCAACATGGAAACCAAGCTGATAAACAGTAGAATCCTGATCATTCCGTTTTATGGGAACAACTAGAGGAAGGTTATCTAGGATCCTGTGAATTAGAGGCAGAACCGTTATAAGATACAACACATCGAGGTTGTGGCAGAAAATAATAGATTAACAATGTAACATACATGTTCACCCGATACTCATCATTGATCTTCTCTTTGAACGCTTTTGCAGTTTTAGCATCAAGCTTAATCTTACACACAATATTGCACATTTCTGGCTCGCGCATTTTGAACTGCAGAATATCATGGAATAAGGATCAGTTAATAACCATAAATATTAAGAGATGTTAAAAAATGTTTAAGAGAGTGCTAAACAAAATTAGGTTAAAACAACCACTCATGTAGTTAATCAAGTTAAGTGATTACTCATTAACAACTCTTCAAACATGGTTAATCAATTCAGTGGCTAGTTGTTACTAAACTGAAAATATTTCACCAAGAATCCTATCTTGTAATTTACCTAAAATTAATTAGCCACGAATTAATATGTAATACTGACCACATAACGAGAATTTTCAATGCGGTCCCCACGAAGCACTTCCCCAAGATTTTCTGCACTGTCCTGAATTTTTTTGGGGGCACAATAAGGAAGTGAATAATATGAGTATGGCAGCTGGGTCTTTATTGATGTTAATTTGTTTACTTTCACTTGCAATGGATCTCCCTGCACCAAAGAAATATGTAAAAACTAAAACGTCAGTTAATGACTTAAGAAGTGGATCTGTAATAAAATCTGAGCATTATTCACCTTGGCCAGATTGAGAGCATGACAAAAACAAATATCCTATTTGAAACAATGTATGGCAATTGAATACCAAACTGTCTTATATGCATAGTGAATACTTTAAAAGGGGCTACAAGCGGTCAAATATTTTTTTCTATCATTCATAAGTGCCACAGTAGCTGGTACGACGTAAAGTTATAGGATGCAAGAATTTAATCGTGAAGGCAATCTGATGACATCCTTTTTATTTATAAATAACCTTAAAAAGCAGAAGACTAGAGGTATAGAAATAAATGGGTCAGTAAACAAAAGTAAAATGAAAAGCAGAAGACAAGGAGGATGAAGCCAAAAAGTTTATGATACAATTCACAGTAATGGATGGATCAGTGAAACAACAGATCGTCTTGAAAACCAATAAACGAGCGAAAGGAACTAGACGGTTGCGGTTAGTGTCACATTCCTTTCTTTCATTCATCGATTTTCAAGACCATCCGTTGTCTCCGATTCCACTATCACGAATCAAATCAGCTTCTTCTGTGAAGTTTCAATTGCATGCATCAAATGGTACTACAGCTAAATATTAAAAAATCAACTTCTCAATCCAAAGAAAAGCAATAAAATAGAAGGTACTAGAGCGATCCGCTAAGTTATACTTATACACCCTAGTTTCCAGTCCAATCCTCCAACATTTTATAAAGATACATAGCCAAGTTTCACATCAAACAACACCAAAAACTGTTTCTAGTTAATTTCAACCAACATCAGCAATGCTGAGACTGATAAATGCAAGATAAGTAATAGAAATCAAAACCAAGTGAATCGATCCACTGAAATTAAGACTCAACATTTCACACAGTTTCCTGATCCTCTTCCAACAATTAGAAAATCAATGATAAACTAAACAAACTGGAAAACCTAGAATCATCAATCACATCACGTTACGTGCAATCCAACACAGATCTGAATCCTCAGATTCAATCAATCACAGATGAAGGAAACAAGTCGGCGTTACCTTCACAAAGTCCTGTGGAGCGACGCCGGGGAGGTAGAAGCAGTGAGCACCATGAATGAGAAGAAGAAGAACTGCGGAGAAAGCGAGAGATCTCAAAAACGCCATGGCGTTCGAGATCGAGATCGGGATGTTGATTTTCTTTGTCGGTGTGGTTTTGTTGAGTTGTGAGCGATGGCAGGTGAAGAATCGTAGTCGCGATCTGATGGTTGTTGATTTTCTTCTTCTCCGGTGCAAATTGGGATTGTCACCACTACTGTCTTAAACTTATACCTGATGTTAAGTGCTTCCGGTTAAAACGCGCTTTTCATTTTTCTTCACCTTATTTCCTATTTTGATATTTTCATTTTCACTTCACTACTACTCTTTTCTTTCTTTTGTTTTTTTATTATGTTTTCTATTTTCATTTTAGAAATTTGAGATTCTTACCTCATTAGTGAAGGTATAATTATAAAGTAAGGCTTGATTTCCGCAAACTCAAAGCAGCTAAGCAATTTGTATAAAAGTTTGTTTAATGACAAACGTGCTTGAGAGAGACATTATGTGAGCGAATGACGATGAAGATAACCTCATTCAAAATGTTATTATACAAGGGAAATAACATGGTTGAGAGCAAATGAATGACATCCAATGAATCACTCTAAAAAATCATTTGATGATATTCTAAGCTCCAAGCCAATAGCAAATCATGCTTCGAAACTAAAATCTCAGCATGGAGAGGACAACTACTATGAAAGAAAGCTAAAAAAACCTAACATGGTGCCCACTCGGAAGGAGTCACGAATGATCAGACTGACACTCATCAAGTTACTACTTTTGCGAAATTAACATTTCTCATCCAGCTTAACAAAAGAGTCATAGGAACAATTATGACGAGTAAGTTGATCGTGAAGAGGAACGAGATGACTATATCTAGAAAAATGTCGCAATGCTTCACTATCATGGTGCCCCACTCGGAAGGAGTCACGAATGATCAGACTGACACTCATCAAGTTACTACTTTTGCGAAATCAACATTTCTCATCCAGCTTAACAAAAGAGTCATAGGAACAATTATGACGAGTAAGTTGATCGTGAAGAGGAACGAGATGACTATATCTAGAAAAATGTCGCAATGCTTCACTAAATGATTGAGAGATTTAAATTACAAGAGCTAAACAAATTGATGTATCACTAAATTAGCGCGAAAAAAAATATAAGAGGTACGAAATTTATTTTAGTACCCAATGAACCTACAACTTAAATTTGAGTGTATAAATGCTTTATTCTATGATTGGAAGTTTGAGTGAGTTCAGTTCTGATCACAGATCAAGGGATGTTTTTGGACCACAAGTTACTTATAGAGATACTCATATCACTCACTAACATAATCCTTACATGGAGCGGGTATTGAACACACAACCCTTAAATTTGATGAGGAAGCTATATGGCCATCAGGCCATCCAGCTTATGTAGAAGCGGGTGATTATATTACTGGCTTGTATTATATTGTGATTATACTATACTCTTATTTCATTGTTGAATAATTTGATTAATATTAACTTTTTTCAAGAAAGGAAAACTGATGTCATTAGATTGTATTATGATGAACTGGTGATCTACCTCAACTCACGCTCACTCTCGAGTGTGGAGTGAGAGAAGTGGAGTGTGATTAACAGTGTGTAGGTTTTTCAAAGTAACATATTCGTATATTGCCGATTTCCCTTGCAATGCAACATGAAAAGGACGGGAAAAAAATAACAAATTTTGTAACCTTATTAATCTTGCATACATATTAACTGATCATTTAGAGGATAAAAAACTGTTTCTATATAATATCTTTGCATTTATAATTTTATGAGTGCATTAGTTAATATGAATTTTCAATTCAATTCTATTAGCAACATGAATTTTACCACAGTTAACCACAAACTAACTATACTACTAATACATCCATTCATCATTCATCATATGCCCACCCAATTGATGAGATTACAGTTCTGTTAAAATAATATATAAGCATCTGCCACAGAAAAAAAGCCTACTTCGACACGGGCAATTAAAATTATACTGAAACAAAAGAATTGCTGTCATCATAATTCAAAATTGCATAAAAATAGGTTACATCTGAACATGATAGTACATGAATTTCAAAATCCTTACACAATCTTTTCTTCATCCTATAAGAAGTGTTGTAGACTGATCAAGCCGCGGACAGCTATAACTAATCAATTTTGACTGAGGAGTAGATAAGCCTTGTGAACCAAAGGCATGCATAAAATCCTATAGTTCCGGTTACCACGAAAAACGCATAAGAAGCTATAAGCATGTAACCGAAGTAAAATATTGCAGATACCAACTTTGTGATTTCCAGCTTGGTGAAGAAGTAGAATGTTGCATAAAGAAAGAGGTAAAGTGCAGAAGAACCAGAGGTGAGGTATGACCGCCACCACCACGAGTAATCCTCACTGCACAACTGGAAGTAGCAGAGCACAATGGTTATTTCAGCACAGGTAACAATGAGGATGAGGACGACCAAAAATAGGAACCCAAAGATGTAGTAAAACTGATTTAACCAGATTGAGGTAAGGATGAAGAAAAGCTCAATGAAAACAGCTCCGAATGGGAGTATTCCCCCAATCAAAACTGAGAAGACTGGGTTCATGTACCAGGCCTGCTCAGGTATCTGCCTTGGGATTTTGTTTGTCTTCACAGGACTCTCAATCGCAGGCTTCTTAAATCCAACATAGCCACCCACAAAAACAAGTGGGACTGAGATCCCAAACCATAAAAAGACCAAAGCAAACATAGTACCAAATGGCACAGCTCCAGATGATTTTTGGCCCCATATGAGAGCATTTAATATAAAGAAGATGAGAGAGACAGTTGCAGGGAACATGGTTGCAGTCCTGAGGGCAATCTTTTTCCAGTCCGATCCTTTGAACATTTTGTACAGGCGAGCTGAGGAGTAACCAGCGAAAAGTCCCATGAACACCCAAAGCAAGAGCATGGCTGTCATTAACCCACCTCGGTTTGAAGGAGAAAGGAACCCGAGGATTGCAAACATCATGGTTACCAGTACCATCCAAAAGAACTGAACGCCAGTCCCAACATAAACACACAGCAAATCTGAGTTGCTAGGCGGCCTAAAGACATCCCCATGGACAAGTTTCCAACCAGTCTCTTCTTGGGCTTCTTCCTGGGTTTCAAGCTCATTATATTTTGCAATGTCACGGTACAGGGTCCGCAGCATAATCATTGCCACCATGCCCGAAAGGAAGAGAACAATCATTAAGGAGTTAACAATTGAGAACCAGTGGATTTGGTCATCATTCATGAGCAAATATGCATCCCATCTTGAAGCCCACTTCACATCACTCTCCTGAAAGCAGCAGCCCAAGGTAAGAGAAAATAATAAGAAATACAACCAACAACGTATTTCATCATAAAAGCAAAACAAGGTGGAGGATAATACAGAAGACTCTACTTAGATCGAAGAGAAAGAAAAGTTTGTTAAAAGAATACCAAATTATAAAAATGCCCCCAATGCAAGAGGTTTTTTATAATTTATAACCCCAATAATAAACCAGAAGTTCCACCTAAAACCGAATGCCTTACTACTTGACACGTGTATGACAACAACAATTCTAAAGGAAAGGAAAGTACAATTATACCATATTAAGATCTCCATAATCTCACCTGGAAATCAACATCATATGTGAAGATAATTTCCTTGTTCTCTTCAACCTCTTGAGGAGTGTTAGAGTTGATAACGGTGTGTTTAGCATGAGGGTCACAGGTTGTCAAACGAGTCTTTTTTTCTAACCATTGACCTTGTTCATATTCGTGTTTGACACTGCACATTAAAACTCAAATTTGAAAATTCAATATTAGATAGTAAATACTACAAAAAGATGAACCAAGTAAAAAAGGCACAAGACTCCTACAATCATAGAAAGATAAAATGGAATAAATTAACACAGCATTTGTAGCACAAAATAATGACCTGAACGGCTTGACTTCAAAACCCACGATTCTAGCAGATTCAGTTTGCACATCTCTATGATACTTGACAGTAAATGCCAAATGGTTGTGAATAAAAAACTTTTCCTCCTTGCTCTGTTCATCCAGATATAGTAAGTAAAGGCACTACTTGGCATTCATAACAATAGCAATGGAGCTAAAAAAATAGTAATCATACCCCACTATACTGGCCTTTGAGTCCAACATGGAAACCAAGCTGATAAACAGTAGAATCCTGATCATTCCGTTTTATGGGAACAACTAGAGGAAGGTTATCTAGGATCCTGTGAACGAGAGGCAGAACCATTATAAGATACAACACATCGAGGTTGTGGCAGAAAATAATAGATCAAATACTAGAATAACAATATAACATACATGTTCACCCGATACTCATCATTGATCTTCTCTTTGAACGCTTTTGCAGTTTTAGCATCAAGCTTAATCTTACACACAATATTGCACATTTCTGGCTCGCGCATTTTAAACTGCAGAATATCATGGAATCAGAATCAGTTAATAACCATAAATATTAAGAGATGTTAAAAAATGTTTTAGAGAGTGCTAAACAAAATTAGGTTAAAACAACCACTCACGTAGTTAATCAAGTCAATAAGTGATTACTCGTTAACAACTCTTCAAACATGGTTAACCAATTCAGTTATTAGTTGTTATTAAACTGAAAACATTTCACCAAGAACTCTTATCTTGTAATTTCCCCTAAAATTAAGTAGCCAAGCGTTAATATGTAAAACTGACCACATAACGAGAATTTTCAATGCGGTCCCCACGAAGCACTTCCCCAAGATTTTCAGCACTATCCTGTATTTTTTTGGGGGCACAATAAGGAAGTGAATAATATGAGTACGGAAGCTGGGTCTTTATTGATGATAATTTGTTTACTTTCACTTGCAATTGATCTCCCTGCACCAAAGAAATATGTAAAAACTAAAACGTCAGTTAATGACTTAAGAAGTGGATCTGTAATAAAATCTGAATATTCTTCATCTTGGCCAGATTGAAAGCATGACAAAACAAATATCCTATTCCAAACAATGCATGACAAATATCTTTAAATTAAAAATTCGTGCCCTTCGTACTCCATCCGTGCCATGCACAGGTTCATTACAAGTATATGTATATAGTAAATACTTTAAAAAGGGCTATGGAAGCGGCAAATGTTTTTTTATCATTCATAAGTATCATTGTAGCAGCTACGCGTAAAGTTACATGATGCAAGAATTCAATCGTGAAGGCAATCTGATCACATGTCCATTCTATTTATAAATAACCGAAAAAAAGCAGAGGACTAGAGGTATAGAAATAAGTGAGGCAGTAAACCTAAATTAGAAAGATAGGAGGATGAAGTCAAAAAGTTTCTGATACGATTCACAGTAATGGATCGGTGAAACAACCAATCATCTTGAAAACCAATAAACAAACAAAAGGTACTAGACCGACGCAGTTAGGGTCTAGTTCCCATCCTTCATTCACTGGTTTTCAAGACGATCTGTTGTTTCCGATTCCACTATCATGAATCGTATCAGTTTCTTCTGTGAAGTTTTAATTGCATGCATCAAATGGTACTATTTCAACTAAAAATTGAAAAATCAACTTCTCAATACCAGGAAAAGCAATAAAATAGAAGGAACTACTGCGATCCACAAGTTATACTTATATACACCCTAGTTTCCAGTCCTATCCTCCAACATTCTATAAAGATACATAGTCAAGTTTCACATCAAACAACAGCAACAACTGTTTCTAGTTAATTTCAACCAGCATAAGCAATGCTGAGACTGATAAATGCAAGATAAGTAATAGAAATCAAAACCTCAACCTCACAATCCTATCCTAACACAGAAACGAAGACGATCCACTGAAATTAACATTCAACATTTCATACAGAAAAACCTAGCATCATCAATCACATCACGGAACGTGAAATCCATCACAGATCTGAGTCGTGACATTCAACCACAGATGAAGGAAGGAAACGAGTCGGTGTTACCTTTATGAAGTCCTGTGGAGCGACACCGGGGAGGTAGAAGCAGTGAGCGCCATGAATGAGAAGAAGAAGAACTGCAGAGAAAGCGAGAGATCTCAAAAACGCCATGGCGTTCGAGATCGAGATCGAGATCGAGATCTAGAAGGTGAGCTCGTTCGAATGGTTCTTTGTCGTGTGGTTTCTACTACTGCCTTAAACTTATACCTGATCTATGTGAGTGTTTCCGGTTAAAACGCGCTTTTTCACTTCACTACTCTTCCTCTCTCTTTGGTTTTTTTATTACGTTTTCTATTTTCATTTTAGATGGCATGAATTAGAAAAGGATTGACCAACTTTAATTGAGATTCTTACCTCATTAGTGAAGTTATAACTATATAAAGTGAAGGTTAATTTGCGCAAACCTAAAGTAGCTAAGCAATTTGCATAAATGTTTGTCTTATTAGGAATGTGCTTGAATGACATCATGAAAGATGAAAGCAAATGAAGATAACTTCATTTAGAACATTATCATACAAGGGAAAAGATCTGGTTGAGGTATCAAGCAAATGAATGATATCCAATGAATCACTCTCAAAGATTATCTCACGATATTCTAAGTCTCAAAGTCAATAGCAAATCATGTTTCAAAGCCAAAATCAACATGAAGAGGACAACCACTATCATGAAAGGAAGCTAAATAAACATGTCATGGTGCCACCCACCTAGAAGAGGAGTCACGAATGATGTCACTGACACCCATCAAGTTACTACTTGGACGAAATCAACATTTCACATCCAACTTAACAAAAGAGCCAATGGAAGAATGTTGCAATGCTTCACTAATAAAGCTCATGAGGGTTGTTTTGGCTTTGTCACCACTACGAGTGACGACATGCTTCCGAGATCACAAGTTGCTTCCAGGGATATTTATAAATCGCTCATCAAATATCATCACATAGGTATCAGGAATCGAACACACAACCTTCTGAGCGGAAGTGTTCTGTCTTTACCACCAGAGCGAACATGTGTTAATATATAAATAGTTACATACATTTCTAGGGTTGAAAAGTCAACAATGATATATACACGTCTCATTTTCAAAACACTTCATTTACACCTATTTTTATTTCTATCTCTCTCCCCTTATTATCTATCACATCTTATATTTTCCCTCTCTTACTTTTTCTTTTCTTCTTATCCCTCTCATCCTCCACCTCTTTCCACTTTTTTTTTTGTCAAATTCTCTTTCCAACTTATTTTGAGGTGTGAACAAATAATTATTCTTAAAAAGTTGGGATTTTTAATATTATACTTTGTTATTATGAATATGATCATATTGGTTTTAAAAAAAATAAAGAATATAATCATATTAATATAAGGCTTAATCATCAAATTAGTCTCTGTCTTTGTGTCGCCGTCTGAACCAGGTCCCTGACCGGAAAAATTTGTGGAATAAATCCCTATCTTTGAAAAACGTATGGAGCCAGTCCTTGCCGGAGGGCGGAGCTCCGGCGAGTTTGCTAAGTGGCAGGAAAACGCTTACATTGCATTTTCCACGTCATTATTGATTAAATTTTAAATGGCACATATATATTAATAATTAAATTAAATTAAATTAAAACTATTAATTAAAAATAAAAACTCAAAAGATTGTTTTTTAGTTAACAACTTTATCTGCAGCCAAAAAAAAAAAGTTAACAACATTATCTAACATCTCTTGCAGCCATGAACCCAAACTAATCTTCATCTTCATCAATCCAAAACAAGAACAAGAAATCTAGAACCTATAATAAAAACACAGAAAATCAAACTCTCAAATCCAAACACAAAAACAAAAACCCATTAATTAAAGTAAAAAACCATAAAGCCAAAAACCGAAACTCCCAAGTTCTTCATGGGTATATTCCAGAACCTATAACAAAAACCCAGAAAATCAAACTCCCCCACAAAACCTCCACCTTCATCTTTTTCATCTTCCTCCAATGTTTGCATTTAGAAAGTGAAAGCCAAAAACAAATAATCCAAAAACTCATGTCAAATCAGAAATCCAAAAACGAAAAACTCAAACCCCAACCCGCATCCTCTTCAACTCCCCTTCTTTCTCAGATCAAGCACCCCAACCCAAAAAAAACTCAACCCAGAAAAAATCACTGATGAAGTTAGAAGGAGAACAAACTTGAACCTTTAGGAACCTTTGAGAATAAAACGACGAAAAAGCTTGTTCAACTCAACCAAAATTCCATTCTCAACTCAGAAAACCTCACTGTTGCGAATCGAGGTCATTGTACCTTCCCCTCGCCATTTCAGCCACTGAACCCATGACCCAGATTCTACAACGTCAACGACGATGCTTCCACTTCGCACTACCACGCCACGGATATGGTCGTGATGGTTACAAACGACCATGAAGCTTCCTCTGTCCATCTATGTGGATTCCATCGCCCCTCTCTCGCCCTCGATCTCGCCCCTCTATGTCAGGCATGACTATGGTGATGTTTGAGATTCAGAGGATGATGTTTGAGAAGAAAAGAGAAGAAGAAAGGAAGAAGAAGAACGGCAGAGGAAGAAGAAGAAGAAGATTGGGAAGGAGAAGAAGAGGAAGAACAGATGAACCCTGAGTTGATGCAATTGGGAATTGGGGTAATTTGGGGGAATTAGGATTAGTGGGGGTGATTAAGATTTGTTAATTAGATTTGGGTTAGAATTAGAAATAGGTTTAATTATGTTAATTATATGATTGTAAATTATTATTTTTTATTATTTTTTTAATGCCATGTCAGCTTCATTTACACGGTCATCATGTCATTTCATCACTCGCCGGAGCTCCGGTTTCCGGCGAGGACTGGCTCCAGACGTTTTGCAAAAAAGGGGACGTATTCCACAAATTTTTCCGGTCAGGGACCTGGTTCAGACGGCGACACAAAGACAGAGACTAATTTGAGAATTAAGCGTTAATATAATTACAATTTTTTTTGCTTGTCACCAAAACATATCATTTGTCACAATTTTTTTAATCCTATTTTAGCTTTTGGATTTGCGCCTCTGCAGTCTGCATTCCTTGGGAGACTATTACGGATCCTCCAATCCAACCGTATATCCCAAGAAAATCCTGCGAATCCTGTCGGTCCATCACAGCTTGGTCGCTTCACTCTCACTCTGACCTCCATTCTTCTTGTTATAACAAATTTAGCCTTTGTTTGGTTGGTGAAGAAAAGTGAGAGGAATGAAAATGGAAGCAAACACAAGTGTTATGTGTTCTGTTGTTCTGTGTTGTAGCTCCTAAACTTTTGCTTTTGCTTTTGCTTTTTGCATAGTAGTTATCTCAATCCAATCATGAGAAAACGCACTCTAATAATTGCTCTATTGGTGTTGTTGAGCAACCTTTGTGAGTCAACATCATCCCCTTCCCACTGTAAAGCATGGCTAGTACAATCCATCCCCACCAATATGCCTCACCTCTCTCAAGTTCCTGGTGTCCTCTCCACTGGTTTGTAATAGTAATAGTTCTAATATATATACACTACCACTCACGCGCACGCAGTGCATGTTTGGAAATTCTTCTAAAAGTTGAAGCTTGAATTTCAGAATTGATTATGATGAAAGAAAATCTGTTTTATGTATAGTATCATGAATAGGATTATATATATATTGAGATGATGCTACTTCTCTATCACTCATAATTGGGTTGTAGGGGATGTGCTTCGTTGGCTGGCTGAAAACTCCACCAAGAGGCTTGACATAATTGCTCAGTACTGGCAACTGCTAGCTTCTCCTGATGATCCTCACTCCGGAGATTATGGTTACACTCAACCCCAGATGCACCAATTTGGTGCTGATCAAGGTGCTGCTCTTTATCAAGCATTAGATTCTGCTGCAGACCGTGATGTTAGTATCAGGTGTGTTTCAATTTAGCTTTGCATTCCCATGTTTGATGCTTTGGTTAAACATGAATTGAATTGTGAATACAACTTATACAAGGATAACCAGTGCATGTCAGATTGACAATCATAGTGTAAGGGTGAGTTTGGATAACCAACTTAATTAAGTTTTTATGGCAATAAGTGTTTATTAGTGCTTATCGCATAAACCCTTATTCATAAGTTGATTTAAGAAACTTGTTGAAATAAGCTGAAAATATGTTATGGATAAAGCATAAGCTTATACTCATTAGATAATCTGAACACCCTGTGTAAATAAGCTCAAATAACTGATAAGTAGACCATAAACTATTTACATGAGCTCTATCAAACACTTGCATAAGTGCGTAGGCTATAAAATAAGCTCAAATAAGCTATTGCAAATGGGGCCTAAATCAACCAACTTTGAATTGTGTTTGTTGAACATGGATGCTTGTGATCTAAAACTCTTGTGTGTATTTCAAATGGAGACTGATGTAGGTTACTGTCCCACTCTGGGGTTTATCCAACATTTACACTAGAGCCATCCAAGCTTGCTTCAGGAAGGCCAAATGTTAAGAATGTGACCCTGCTACTAGAGGATTGGTGGGGATCAGGCATTGTCCATGCCAAAGTTTGGATATCCGATAATAGGGATGTGTATATTGGATCTGCTAATAATGACTGGAAATCTCTTACACAGGTAATTTCTTGACATTTTTATATGTTCGCAGTTTAATGTCAATAGACAACCAATAGCATGTTTGGATCAGCTTCTTTTTTATCAGAATCCATTATGAAAGACAAAAGTTACTCTCATAAGCTTCTCTCTAGAATTGATTCTGGCTTCAGGAATCAGAATCAATAGTAGAAGAGTTTCCAAACATGCACTAAAAAATTTACAGGTCTCCACTAATCTAAATTTTGAAGCACCAACTCTGCTTAAAACATATTTTGTTGGCTGTTATGTTTCTCCATGGATTATTAATGTTCATCTAACTGGTGGTTTTTCATTTTGTGCATTTTTTCTGGGATATTTGTTTCTTTCCATAACTCCTCTTTTTCTTTTAGACATGTATCTGTTCAACCAATGATACTTGCCTCATTACTTATTACTTTCTGGCTGTAGGTCAAGGAAGTTGGAATTTATCTTACCGGTTGTCCTGGAGTTGCTAAAACAGTTGAAATATACTTTAACAATTTATGGACACTAGCATCTCTGAATTCTTCGGCTTACACAAAAACAGTGTTAGATCAACAGTGGCAAGTTGAAAGAAAGGTTCCTTGCTGGTCGCATTTTGTTGATCCTAGAGATAGATGCGAGTAAGTCTGGGCCTTGTGATGCAAATAAGTTTACTTAATTTTCCCTTCTAGAACGTGCTACTTGGTGTGACTTTCAACTTTCAACCTTCAAGTATCATTTTCAACTGTCTTTGAAATCTCCTTACCAAGTTCTTAAGGTTTATTTTCTACATACTTTCATTCACTGGAATTTTGCTGTTGTGAGAAGTGAGAATAATTCATACTTCATATAAGTGTATGGGTAGATGTTAGCATAATTTTAATCTTAGGATGGTAAAGGTTTGATTGGAGTTTTAACAATCGCTTAAACAAAATGAGGTAAGCCTTAAGCATGATCTTGAGCATGGGACAACATGAGAGATGGGATTCAACATAGTGAATGATGTAGCAAATTTCAAATAGCAAGCACAAGGAACTTTTAACGTTTACATCCACAAGCAGTTAAGAATAAATGATAGTATACTAAGCATGAGGAAAGAATATTCTTACACTTTTTATTCATTAGTATATTTGGTTGTGTGGCAGGTCTCCTCTTCCTCAATATCTAGAGACTCCTCATGTTGCAGGATATCCTATTCTGTCTGAGCCTGATATGTTTGACGTTTCAATAAAAACTCCCGGGTATAACTATTCAACAAAGCTCCCCCAAGTCTCTTATCTCTCCTTTGCTCCCCCAGAGGTAATGTTTATATTTTTAACCATTTGCATCCTTGAATCTAGGCATCAGAAACGGGCTGAATAATAGCTGCATGGGGGTTCAAACTTACCATTTAAATAATTTTCTTATTGTGCTACTATAACATGCTTGTTTATTTGTTATTCATTTATGGATTTTTTTCATGCTTATTTTCCTTCTTTCTTTTGTTATTTGGGTTGCAACTAGGGGGGGAAAGTGATGCACTTAGCATCACTTAGCATCTGTTAAGTAGGAATATGATGCACTTGTTAGCATCTGTTAAATAAGAATTAGAACAGCTGTCATAACAGCTGGCAGCAAAGTAGTATAAATAAGGCCATTAGGCAGTTAGAGATGTTATGTTAGTTGTAACAAGAATTTTATCTCTCTAATCTCAATTCTCAGTTCCTTTCTCTCTCTTTCTCTCTCTTTCTCCTCTCTTTCACTTCTTCTCCTATCATTGGTATCAGAGCACTCGATTCACGGTGACCAATGACAGAAGCGACGAGGTTGCAGAGCTCAATCCGTGAGGCGGAGGAGCGGATTACGGCGACGATCGAGCCGTGCATCAGTAGGCATTTGCGTGAACTGGAGCAGAGGTTCGAGCTCCAACTGAACGGGTTCCAAGAGGCGATGCGAGGCCTCGGGTTGCAGATGACGGAGATGTCGTCGCGGCGGAGAGGCGCGAACGACGGCGAGCACTGCATGCCGACGCGATTGACGCGATTGGATTTTCCGAAATTCAACCGCGACGAAGCTGAATCGTGGCTTGTGAAGTGCGAACGATTCTTCACGCTTGACAACACGCCGGAAGCAGAGAAGGTAGCGATTGCAAGCATCGCAATGGACGAGAGTTCTTTCCGGTGGTTCCAGACCTTGGAACAGAGCACGACTGGTCCAGTTTCTTGGATGCAGTTCAGCGATGCAGTGAAGGTGCGTTTTGGTACTGAATTCGATTCACCATTAGAGGAACTTAAGCGCCTGGTTCAAACTGGAACTCTAGAAGATTATCAAGAGGCTTTTGATACCTTGGCTGCGCGCACAGATTTGTCAGAACCTCAGAAATTGCAAGTATACTTGGGTGGATTGTGTGCTGAGTTGAGCAATGGTGTGAAGATGTTTGCACCAAGGACGTTGCTTGAAGCTACACGAATCGCGAAATTGCAGGAGAGGAGCATCGAATTGCTCCAGAAACGCACTGTTTCGGGTGTCAGAAGCACCGGCGCATGGTCTGACAGGCGCGGAAACTCTTCATTTGTTGAGAAGAAGTTACCAGAGAAGAAACCAGGGGGTGATTCCAATCAGAAAGAAATTTTAGGAAAACCTAATTACACATTTCAGAGGAAATTATCTCCTAAAGAGATGGAAGAACATAGAGCACAAAATTTGTGCTTCTTCTGCCATGAGAAATTTTCTCCAGGGCATGATTGTCCGCAAAGGAAGAAGCTCCAAGTTTTCTTAATGGAGGTTGAGGAAGGTGAACCAGAAGCTGTTGACTCTGCAAGTTCTGTTGATTCTGAACCAGTTGTTCCTACATTATCCTTGAATGCCATACATGGGGACTCTGAATATCCTTTGATGAGGTTGACTGCATGGATAGGAAAGAAGAGGATTCATGTCCTCATTGATTCTGGAAGCTCACACAACTTCATTGATCAAAAACTGTGCAAGGAAGGCCTGAGCTACCTTAGACCCGTGCATCCTCTACTGAAGCCTTTACAAGTTACTGTAGCAGGTGGTGGAGTCATGCAAGGTACAGGCCTATGTGATGGAATACAGTTGAAGATGCGAGGGTATGATTTCTTCACTAGTGCTATTGCTCTTCCTTTAGGTAGTTTTGATTTGATTTTAGGCTTACAATGGTTAACTCAGTGGGGAACTATATCATGGGATTTCAAAGCCCTTGTTATGGAATTTGATATGGGACACCTTAAGGTGAGATTGCAAGCTGATAAGAGTGGGAAGGATAGAGTAGTTTCAGCTGCTAAACTTAATCAAATTGTAGCTGAGGAAAGCTTTTGTTTTATGCTACAATTGTTTCCATGTTCCCAAGAGAAAGTGTGTTGTGCTCTTGGCTTAGAGGAACCTGAGGATCCTGCAACTAAAGAACATAAAACCACTGTCCTAGAGGAATTTAAGGATGTTTTTGAGGAGCCTACACAGCTACCCCCATTCAGAGGCATCCATGACCACCAGATTGTTCTGAAGGAAGGGTCCAACCCAGTTAGTTTGAGACCTTATAGGTACCCTCCTGCACAGAAAAATGTCATTGACAACATGGTGAAAGAGCTGTTGGATTCAGGGGTTATCCAACCTAGTTCTTCTCCATTTGCTTCTCCTGTGGTCTTGGTTAAGAAGAAGGATGGCAGCTGGCGGATGTGTGTAGACTATAGGAAGCTTAATGACATGACAGTTAAAGCAAAATTTTCTATTCCTCTTGTTGAAGATTTGCTGGATGAGCTAAGGGGTGCTCAAATTTTCTCTAAATTGGACCTTAGGTCTGGTTATCATCAAATAAGGATGAAACCAGAAGATATAGCTAAGACTGCATTTCAGACTCATGGTGGACAATATGAATATGTGGTCATGCCTTTTGGGTTGTCCAATGCCCCAGCCACATTTCAAGGTACCATGAATGTCATCTTTGCTAGTCTATTAAGGAAGTGTGTGCTCATCTTCTTTGATGACATCCTTGTCTATAGTAAGTCCATAGCTGAGCATGTGGCACACCTTAGACATGTTTTCACTGTTTTAAAGACTCATTCCTTCTATGTCAAGAGAAGTAAATGTGCCTTCTTTACTACTCGAATTGAGTACTTGGGCCACTTCATTACTCCCGAAGGGGTTACTACAGATCCAGCCAAGATCATGGCAGTTCAAGAGTGGCCAGAACCTCAGACACTTAAGCAACTCAGAGGTTTCTTGGGCCTCACAGGTTACTACAGAAGATTCATTCAAAATTACAGCATGCTAGCATCACCTCTCACTGACTTACTCAAGAAAGATGCCTTCCTTTGGTCTGATAAGGCTTCCCATGCTTTCAATCAGCTCAAACAAGCCTTAAGTACTGCTCCTGTATTGGCTATTCCAGATATGGCTAAGCCATTTGTAGTGGAGACTGATGCTTCCAGTACAGGAACTGGGGCAGTTCTGATGCAAGACAAGCACCCTATTGCATTTATTAGCAAGGTTCTTTCTCCCAGGAATAGGTTGCTATCAGTTTATGACAGGGAATTACTAGCACTTGTGCATGCAGTGTCTAAATGGCACCAATATCTGTCTCTTCAACCTTTCCTCATCTTAACGGATCAACATAGTTTGAAATTTTTACTGGAACAAAGGTTGTCTACACCTGCACAGTATAAATGGGTTACTAAATTGATGGGTCTATCTTATGAAATTAGGTATAAGCAGGGAAAGGACAATGTTGCTGCGGACTCCTTATCCCGGGCCAATCATGGAGAGTTGCTACACTTGGCAGTCTCTTCCATTTCTTCAGAATTGTGGGATCTAATACAACAAGCCTATGTTGCAGATTCTTCCCTCAAGGATCTTATGCAAGAGGTGTATGCTTCTCCTGACCAGCATCCTCATTACAGGGTGGTGGATGGTTTCCTTTTCCGGAAACACAGATTGGTAGTTCCCAATAATGACCAAGTCAGATTGGTTATTTTGCAATGGTTGCACTCCTCTCATCAAGGGGGGCATTCGGGTATAAGGGCCTCTACTCATAGGATCAAGTCCTTATTTTATTGGAAAGGACTTAGCAAGAGTGTAGCTGAGTTTATTCAAAGGTGTGAGACTTGCTTGAGATGCAAGTATGAACCTCATGCTGTTCCAGGGTTACTGCAGCCCTTGGCTATACCTGATGGAGTGTGGCAAAGTATTGCCATGGACTTCATTGAAGGGTTACCTAAGTCCCATGGCAAGGACACCATATGGGTGGTTATTGACAGGCTTAGTAAGTATGCTCATTTCATAGCCTTGTCACATCCTTTCTCAGCTTCCACTTTGGCTGAGGTGTTCATCAACAATGTTTACAAACTTCATGGAGCCCCAGCAAATATAGTGAGTGACAGGGATCCCCTCTTTACTAGCAAATTCTGGGCAGCATTTCTGCAACAATTGGGCATTTCTCAGAGCTTGTCTACTGCCTATCATCCTCAATCAGATGGGCAGAGTGAGGTCCTCAATCGTTGCTTGGAACATTACTTGAGGGCCATGACTTGGCAGAGACCAAAGGAGTGGGCTGCTTGGCTGCCTATGGCAGAATGGTGGTATAACACCACTTTTCACTCCGCAATCCAAGCTACCCCTTATGAAGTTGTTTATGGTCAGCCGCCCCCCTTGCATTTACCTTACTGCCCTCAAAGCACTGTGGTGGATGCTGTGGACAGAAGCTTTGTTGCTAGAGAGGAGATGATCAACAAGTTGCAAGGTAACTTGGCTCGAGCTCAAGCTCGCATGAAGACCTTGGCTGATAAACACAGGTCTGATAGAGAATTTCAAGTTGGAGATTGGGTTTTCTTGAAGCTCCAGCCTTATAGGCAATCCTCTCTCACTTCTAGGGCTTCACAAAAGTTGTCCCCTCGTTTCTTTGGCCCATATCAGATACTACATCGTGTAGGCAAGGTTGCTTACACCCTCAATTTACCTGCTACCTCACGCATTCATCCCACTTTTCATGTGTCCCTGCTGAAACCTTGCCCAGACGCTACAGTTTCTCTTTATCCTCTTCCGGAAGATTGGGGCAGCATGGATAATCCTAAGGAACCATTCAAGATTTTGAAGAGGCGCTCTGTGCAGAAACACCATAGAGCTGTTACTGAAGTCTTAGTGCAGTGGAAAGGGGAAAGTGCAGAAGAGGCCACTTGGGAATTGCTATATAAGCTGAAGCAGCAGTTCCCCTTCTTTGATGTTACTGCTTCTCCTTGAGGTCAAGGAGAGTTTTAAGGGGAGGGATATGATGCACTTAGCATCACTTAGCATCTGTTAAGTAGGAATATGATGCACTTGTTAGCATCTGTTAAATAAGAATTAGAACAGCTGTCATAACAGCTGGCAGCAAAGTAGTATAAATAAGGTCATTAGGCAGTTAGAGATGTTATGTTAGTTGTAACAAGAATTTTATCTCTCTAATCTCAATTCTCAGTTCCTTTCTCTCTCTTTCTCTCTCTTTCTCCTCTCTTTCACTTCTTCTCCTATCAGAAAGTAATCTTAATGGAAAAACAGCTAGGTCTCTCAATTAAGCATTTGAATAAAATATGGCAATGCATAACTAGAGGTTGCTGTAACAGGGCTTTAGATACTTTATCTAGGAAGGGCCAAATTTGCCGTCAAATCTACATATATCATCTCTAATTAGTAGACAAACTTCAAAGCCATTCTTTACGTTTCTAATGAAAATCAATTATGTAGTTCAAGTTGCTGCAGAATCTGCTTGCTCATAGATTTATGGTCCTTCATTTATCCATAACATCCCATGTCCAGTAGATTAGTCATTAAAATTTTGTTCTGCCCTTGAAGTTGGTTTGGTTAAGATCTAAATCTGCAGTTTTCTAAAGAAGTGAGTTGTTTTTTCTTATTCAACTCATACTCATCCCTTTCTTTAGTGAAAACTAAATTACCTTGGCATGATGTTTATTGTAATTTTATTTGGTACTAATTTTTAGTGAGAATTTTTATTCCCATAAATTTGATCATGAAGCTTATGTGGCCATCCAGCTTATGTAGAAGCGGGTGATTATATTACTGGCTTGTATTATATTGTGATTATATTATACCCTTATTGCATTATTGAATAACTTGATTAATATTAACTTTTTTCAAGAAAGAAAAACTTCTGTCATTAGATTGTATTATGATGATCTTTGACTTGTTATCTTGCCAATCTTCATTGGATTTTAATATTATTGGTGGTTGCAGCTATCATTTGGCAGTTATCAGGCTGATGAGCAGGCATGGATTGACACAATAAAATCTGTTGAAATGAATGAGACAGTTAGAATCAGTACCATGGACTGGCTGGGCCAATCACAGTTTCTGGACCAAACAATTTACTGGTCATCCTTATCCTCTGCAATATCAGAGGTAACTCAAGTGTTAGGCTTTCTCTGTTTCCTTTCTTTCTTTGTTTTAATAAGTCTAGTATTTCTACAATTATGATGAGTTCTACACAAATCAAGTTGCTTTTTATTATCTGGATAAAGGGATCCTGCCAAAGTCCCTGATCCTTGCAAGAATCCTCAACTTTTATAGTAATTGATACTTTTAGCGTGAAAAAACTCGTATTTGGATCCTCTGCGGCAGATGTTCTCTATAGCCTCCATCCTAAACAACTATAGCCATCGATTTTTTCAATCAATGGTTAAGAACTTAAGATTAATTTAAATAAAAAATTAATATTAAATTAAAGAGTTTATGATTATTTGTTGGCTGGAGAGGCTGTAGTCTGCAGATGCTGGAGTCTGGAGAGAATATGTATCCAAAAAACTCTAACAAAAAGTTCCACCTTGCAGGTTGTGTTTTCAAAGCATGCAACAGTGAAGATATTGGTTTCATATTGGGCACACTCCATCAGTAACACAGATGCATACCTGAAGTCTCTTCTCTACTCCAACACTCTATGCTCTTCCTCCAAATACAACAAATGCTCTGGCAAAGTTGAGATCAAATATTATGTGGTTCCTGGTTTCAACAAGACAGGACCTGCCATTGAAGGTGAAAATAGAACAGGAAACATGTACCCTGGTTTCAGCAGAGTCAATCATGGAAAATATGCAGTTAGCAATGTGAGGGCTCACATTGGAACTAGCAATCTTGTTTGGGACTACTTCTATACAACAGCAGGTGTCAGCTTTGGGACATACAACACTGCCATAGTCTCTCAACTTAGTGAAATTTTCGATGCTGATTGGACCTCACCCTATGCTGTTCCAGTTCCAGAGCTGGAGAAAGATCATAAATGTTCAATCTAATAATTAGTTTTGTATTTATAGTTTCAAATAGCTTTATGTTCATTCTTTAATCAGTGGTATTTGAAGGATCCAACAGAAAAGATAGAAAAGAAAAGTAACTTAAACAAGGGAGGCAGGGAGCAAGGATCATGAACACCAATAATATTTTGTTGAATTGGAAGCGATAATGATCACAAGTGAGAATTGTTTCAATGCTTCAAGGAAATTGAGTGAGATTTTGCATGGTGTTCTTCCATAGACATAAAGATGGTTGTTTTTAAAAAATGGTTTTGAGCTCTTTCATTTGACACTTTTTTTTTACCATGTGGCACGTTTAATTTAACATAGATGCTTTTCAGATGGGGCAAGATCGAAAGTCTCATTTGTACTTTTATATATAAACTTAAGTTTATATATAAATTTCACTTAAGAAATTTCATGATTATACCTCCCTCCATCTCCATGAATATCAATAAGATCCCACCTATCTCAAGGTGTATCTCACAAGGTGTGTAATATACCAATTATTCAACTGAATTCGAGTCATTTGTTTATATCTATCACCATATTATCACTTGGAGAGGCACAAGACCTTTTATTTTATTTTTTTTGTCCTTGACGGGTGTTATCATGTTTGCAATGACGGTCTCTCTCAACAAATGACTTTCCTGAAGTTCGATCTTGTGAGCAGTGACGGATCCAGAAAGTTTGAGTTGTGGGGGCAATATACATACTCACACACAAATAAATAAGTAGTGAGGGCAAATAACGCATATGACAGTAAAAAAATAATTTTTTTTGTAAGGAGAATAATACAAACAACACATAATATTAAGGAAACATATAAAAATTGGTGAGGGCAAATGCCCCCATATCCTATAACATAGATCCGTCCCTGCTTGTGACATCACACTTACGGGAATCTACCCTAAACCAACCCCTTGTTGGTACCATACACTATTAAACCGTTGAGAGTATGTTTCCTTTGCAATTTTAATTAAAAATAATTAGGCTTAAGTGTTGAAATTAATATCATTCAACATAAAAAAAAATATTTGAACGTATCATTCAACATAAATTACAACTGGGCAACTTTTTCTACTAGGTAAAGATACATTTACAAGTGAAATACATTGACAAAAGTAAAAATATTTTGTATTTTTATATAGCTATAAAATATAGCTATAACTCCGCCTCAAAAAATTAAAGTAATTCCATTTTACTATCCAAATAAATAAATAAAAACTTACAATCACTTTTAAACACATTCATTTCTTCAAGCTTGATTCTACCAAACTTAATGATAATATACCTAAACTTTGATATAAAACCCTTAGGAAAACATAAAACTCCCCTTTTCAGCACATTGACCATGTAAAAAAGCAGCTTATATCAAAGGTAGTTCTGGCAGTTAGGGACTGCTATACACAACCAATATGCAAAAATCCTGCTTTTGTTGTTTCGTTAAATTAATTCACCAAAACCTAACAAATAAACATGTAAAGCCAAAAACGAGAGAAGAAAAGAATAACTCAATGCGTAGTACTTGGAGCTCACTGCTCATCATTCGTGAACTGGTAAGTCAAGGAGCTTCATGATGATGAGCATTGACCGAATATCTTCAACCAACAAAAAAGAAATGCGAAGGCATTAGTTAAACTGGGTGCATGTCATTCACTACTCCAAAATAAACATTCAAGTAAACAAACATCCAGGAACCGAACTGATATATACACCACAGAGTTCACAAGTTTTAGGTGAAAGAGCTAGAAATGCTACATGTTAAACAGCTGTTGTCTCATCTAGCAAAGTTCAGTTTCAAATTTGAGATTAACTAGTGTTTTTTTACCCGCACGGGGAATATGCCTATTGTATTTGATACATCAACCAATACCTTGATTTTTTAAAATATATTAAACAACAGATGAAATAGAAGAGTCTGAAATGCTAAGCAAAATGGACAAAAAAACTCATCTTCTAAGCCTGATCGAGATAATAGGGAACTCGTTTCACATTCTTCATGAACATGAAGCCAATAGAACAAATCATAGATATAAGAAATCATTAATAAAACATTTTCAAAATTCACTATTTCAGAAAACATAGGATATGGCAAATATGGAAAAACGGATTTGCCTTATTTATACTCAAATTAATAAATGCATTAGTTTAACTTAAATATTCACACCATAATCTATGAGATCATTCTTTTTTAATATTTATTTCTTAAAAAAGTAAAAGAAACTCCATTAATTATTTTTGCAGGATTGACAAATGATTTAGAGTGAAAAAAAAGTATTCAGAGTTTAAAAAAATGTTTTAAAATTTGAGTGAAAATTTGGCTCCAATTACTATTATTTAGTAATCATTTTAAATTTCAAACTCAAATCTCAATATTATTTTTTACAATTTTAAAAATAAAAAATGCATTAACTAAAATTAAATATTTACTCCTTAATCTATGTGATTATTCCATTTTTTATATTTTATTCTAAAAAAAAGTAAAAGAAACCCCAATAATTATTATGAAAGGAAAAATCAAAATTTGATCCCATTTAAAACCGAATTGAGTTTTTTAATTTATTTTTCTTAAATGTTTTAAAAAAGAGAAAAAGTTTGATGCACCGACGGTGTAAAGTTTTTTTACACCGTCAACCAATCAGATTTCAAGGATGTGCCACGTCAATTAATGAAATTAAATAAAATGAGAAATTTTCTCACATCTTTGAAATTTGGTTGGTTGACGGTGTAAAAAAACTTTACACCGTCGGTGCATATAAAAAAATAGTTAAAATATTCGTTCCCTTTTTCATAACAAAAAAATGGATTTTGATTATTTCTACTCATTATAGATCCTCAAAAAAAATGACAGGATACTCATTCTTTTTTTTTAAACTCCGTATTCGAATTAATTAACTAAAACGGAATATGCTTAATATAAATCAAAATCTACTCACTAAAACGGAATTGACTTTTTTTAATTTATTTTACTACGAAATTAAATGTATCCCAAATTAAAAGTTTTTTTTAAATTAATTATTCATTTCCTTTTTATTCTAAAAACAGATTTGCCTTTTTTATACTCAAAATAATAAATGCATTAGTTAAAATTGAATATTCACAGTCCCCGTAGGGTAGCTCAAGTGGTAGGAGTTGGGGGACGTATGAGTTGGGTATGAGGAGGTCCAAGGATCGATTCCTGGCGGGTGCAATTTATCTTTGTGATGTAACAAAAGATATTGAATATTCACACCATAATCTATGTGATAATTCTATTTTTTATATTTATTTCTTAAAAAGTAAAAGAAACCCTATTAATTAATTTGAAAGAATTGACAAATGATTTAGGGTGAAAAATAACGTATTAGGTGTTTAAGAAAAAAGGTTTTAAAATCTGAGTTAAAATTTGGCTCCAATTACTATTATTTAGTACTCAATTTAAATTTCAAGCTCAAATCTCAATATTATTTTTTTCAATTTTAAAAGAAATAAAAGGGTAAATAACGAATCTCAAGCGATACATTATTTTCAACCACAAAGACTAAGTATCCAAACAGTTCAAAATTGCTCAATGAGCAAAAAACAACCAAAATTTCCCAATGAGCACAAAACAACGAAAGAATGGGTGCATAGCACCACTTTGGCAATAACAACATAATGAAAATCGCAAAATTTTAGTCTAAAGGAAAAAACACCACCGGAAATTACAAACATAATAACTGGAGAAGACTAAAAAGAAAGACTCTTCAAATCTTCTCATTTTTCACCACCTTCAACCACTTCTTTTGTAACACCCCGATTTCGGTGGCGTCACTTTAGTAACCAAAAAGAAATTAAAGCGGAAAAACGTGAATATTTTTTTTTTGATGAATTGTTTAACTGATAAAACTACGAACTTAATGAAATAAAACTCAAGATAAAAGACAGCATGACTAATGTACAATATATAATTACAGCCCCCGTTGTAAGTAGCGAACCACGTCACGAGTATCCTTCAGTGACGGGAAGTGACAGAAAGTAACGCCCGTAGGCAATATGTACAATCCAAAAGGAAAGGTCAAGTGTCCGCAACACAATCCCTCAAAAATGAGAATAAGTCAGCCCAAACGGCCTAAAACAAGACCCCCTAGTCCAACCAACTCTCTGTGATTTCCGTAGAGAAACCACACAAAAAGCTATCGGTCAGGAAACTACCCTGTCCCCAAATGAAACATGACGGTCAGAGCTATGACTCTACTCCTACACTAATCATGTCTAGAGGAGCTCACACCAGCACTCACAACTACATGCTAGCATGGTCATCGTCCGAATCGGAATCCAGAACGACTAAGTCAATTTACAACATCCTCCCTCCTCTTGCTACCGCGACACGCTCCTGTGCTGGCCTCACGGGCTTAGGGCCCGAGCCATGGTCATCAATGACAGCAACAGTGGGTGAGCTAGACTCCGGAGAAGTCCCTCCCACAGGCTCCTCCTCTGAGGGGTCCTCATCATCCGAAGATGACGGTGGTGGTGGTGCTCCTACACCGAGTCCGCAGTGCACGCCGGGTGGCAGGTTGAAGCTCACAGTGTATCTCCTCAGCACTCCTTCCGTCAAGTGTCCCAGACGGTCGACACGGTCCTCCATAATCCTCCCCGAGTAAGTCGCTCGGTGGCCAGCGGGGTCGACCACCCATGAGTCGGGGTCATCCTGATCGAGCATTTCGAATCTAGTCCCCCCCGAAGGATGAACCATCGTGAACCAGTCTGCCATGGACATCTGACCAAGGGCGTAGTCCGCCAAAACACACACAGAAGACGCGAGGGTCAACTCCAAAGAATTATGTAAGTAATAACTCCAATAGATACAGTTTAAGGGATAACTACTTAGGCTTAGTAGTTAGTGATAGCATCATAACATTGTATATCTCCCAATGAATATAAATGACAATAATAACAATTAACATGCATCAAGTAAGATTAACAAGTATCAATCACACTCGGCAACTAAGTCAGTATGCATGTTGCATGAATGAGATGCCGGTTGACAAGATGCATTCCGGAGGGATGAGCATCAACGGATCAGCCCTAACACCAGCCACGGTGGGACCATTTCGGCCCGCGTGCCTCTTACACCAACAACAACGGTAGTCAGATCAGCAGTAAACCCGAAGGTCTGCCATTTCGGTCTGCTACTAAGAATCACCGCAGTGTTCTTACGTGGAAATCCGGGTCTTATGACCATTTTGGAATCCACCGAGGTCCGGCATCCCACCGTGTATTAACCTCTTAATGTGTGCATGAATGCAAAGTGATTAGCCAAACAACGTCTCCGACCTCACTCGACACGTCGCCACGTGTTCTAGCTAACTTATTGTCTCTAAAGGCATACCCTAAGGCAAATGTCGATTCTGCGACAAAAGACAATTAATTATAAAACACATTATCTCATGATGATTTCTCGAATCATCCGACTCATCTCCATCCGATGGTCAAAACTGCTCAGCGAGCAAAGAGTATCAACATACTCGGAAACTACCCGTTTCCCGGCTTATCTTTTAGATATCCCAACAACAAAACTGCTCCTCGAGCAAAAGAGTATCAACATACTCAGAACTTATTAGTTTCCTCAACACTTGGACTCGACGACACTTCTCATTTTCCAAAACTAAGATTTGAATCCTAAGCTTTCCTTCGAGATGGTTATCATTATTTAAAGATTTAGAGGTTGTTTAATGTCTTATGAATTTTCCTTGTAAAATAGTTTTCATTTAGTTTTATCGCAAATCTTATGAGTTTCAAAGATCCCATAATCCCAAATAACTCTCAGAGAATGTCTCGATCCACTAAAACAATAACGAGGCCCGAATCTCCGTTCGTCCCGTCAAACTTCCCAAAATCTCATAATAAATTTGGCATAACATGCCCGTTATCCTCACTCGGTAGTACAACATATATATGTGTAATTGCATAGTCAAATTAGCGCAATCCAACAGTCCTGGCACATATATCAACACATTCTAGATTAACCATGTAGCACTTAGCATATAGGGCAAATATCACACATCCTAGTTTAACCATTTAGCACATAGCATGTAAATCAATCTCAAAAACAATCAAGAGATGAATAATCATCATTGTCAGTCGAAGCCTCAGAAAACATTTTCCCAGTCAAACACAAACAAGTGCATAAACAGTAAATCAAGTCGAATTTGTCGACACCTAAAGCATTAACTAATAGTTCAATGAGTAGCCCTCACCTGCAGTTCCTCCAGCGTTATCCTCAAGCGTTCCTTCACACTCTACGCCTTCCTCTTCTTGAAACTCCTCAAATGAACCTTAGAGCAAAAACCACATAATTCCATCATAATCAGTCAGAAACTCAGCACTCAATACTCACTAAGGTTACACGAAGTATCATATACTCCGAAGTACGATAATCTAACGCGATCGGACAAGTTTTCGAAAAAGGAATTTTTCCCCTCCCTTGGAGAGCTCACGGCCACACACTTTAATTGTGTGCGCCGATTTTTCTTCGATCAAACTTGGTTCCTAGGTTATCATTAGTCGTAACTAAGGCGAATCTAAACTCGGAAAAATTATCGGATCGAAAACTGTCGCAGGGGTATTTTGGTCAATATTTTTAGCTCAGAATTTCAAAATTGGAAATTCGAAAAACAAATTGGATGAGGACGTCACCAACGACGTTTATGACAACTAATCCTACTAGCGCTAAGCTAAGTCGAGAGTTTTCAGTATAAAGGATGAAACTTTGTCTAAAAATGGGTATTTGGAGCAGAATTGAAACTCGGCGGCAATTCGGCGAGAATCGGCGAAATGTAATCCGCTAAACATGCTCTTGGGCACGTAGGGAAGAGGTTTAGATACAAAGATGAAGTTATCAAAACTTAGAGCACAGAAAGACATAGTGAAAAACGACGGAATTGACGATCAGAAGTAAGGATTAACATCTATACCTCGATACCTTCAAGTAGCAAATGTCAGAGCAACGATCAAGCAAGAAACGGCGAAAATCTTCTCTTCCTCCTCCTCCTTGAAGCTCGCGGGTTTGGGTGATGGAAATGGTGAAGGTTTTGATTTTTTTCTCCTATTTATAGGGGATGGAAAATGCGGGAAAATGAAAATTTCGCGATTTCGATTTTTCCGGCGCCATCCTCCGTGAATTATAAGATAGGTTTTGGCGACAGAATTTCAAAACTCAAAAGAGGTTTCTTGGAATTAAGGTAAACAATCCAAAGTCGGTGTAAATCTATTTTACCCGAAAAACTACTTTTTGCAGTGGATGTCGGAAGACAAAACTTCCTTCTGAAGAAAGATTGGAAACATCAAGAGAAATGGGTGTATGCGTGTGGAATCTTCATTTGAAGCTCCGAATAGAAAAAGTATTCATTGACCGTTTATTTTAGGTTTCTTGAACTATCAGGGTTTTAGTTTCGGCAAACCTCCGAAGATTAGAATCGGACGTTCGTACATTTCAGGGTTTCGCATCGAAACGCTTGTCATGGAAGGATTAAGAGAAGTTCTAACATTTCTCTAAAGATTTTTGGAATTAGTTTCCATCGTGTCTTTAAGTGCAAATTAGCTATTTACTAGCGCTCTTGCCCTAGGTTTAAGCGTATACTAATCGTGCTATAACTTTTATCGACTTTGATACAATCCTTAGCCTTTTCCTGAACTTTCTCCTTCATAAATTTATTCCATTCAATAAACACTTGTTCAGGTTTTCTTTCACGATACATCAAACCTAATCGTGAATAGAAATTTTATTCCCTTATTCTAAACTTAAAAACTTGGGTCTAACATCTTTTCTGCACCAGAAAGACCCTTAGCTTCAACCTCAGGAGGGGAAGGGCGCTTGACTGGGAGAGAACCGTTAGAGTCATCCCCAACATTAACAACGCGTCCATGAACACAAAATTATTAATAGCAATCTCATATTCTAAGTGACCCCTGCACACCTGCCATGAACACAAAATTATAATTTCAGTGCCAAAGCTTAGGAAATAAAGGACCAAACAACTGAAAGGAGCCATGAACACAAAATTACAATTTCAGTGCCAAAGTTAAACAAATAAAGGACCAAACAACTGAAAGGACTACTTATGATCACTTATAATAATAAGCTTATATTAGCTGATTATTTTCAAATGAAAAAGGTAGTTGTAAGGTGAAAGCCTAGCAACCAAATGAGTTATTGCTGTTGAAGAGAGTGATGATGCACGGAAAAAAAAACTCCTCTCTATCTGTTCTTGCTTCCCCCTCTTACACATAAAAAGTAGAGCTTCATTTAGGGGAGGAGGGTACACTACACTCCTTCTACCCTCCATAATCTCCATCAAATCAACTTCTTCTCTTTCACGCTACAATCTCTAGAGAACCATTTTTCACATCACCACCCATCAACACCATTATCCAGTTATATTCTATTTCAATCCAAAATAAGCATGATTCAGACATGAGGATGATAAGGAGGAACACAATTTCAGAAATCAGAGACACATCCTTATATACTAATAGTGATTCATCAAAGCAAAAAAACTTAAGAGATAGCAGCATGTAGTTAGGCAACTCATCAGCTGAGTAGTATCTAGCAGGGTAAACTCTTTTATAGGAACTGCATATTGAACTCATGTGTTTCCCACAAAAGACTATTTGGCATATTTTGGAAAACTATCGTGGATAGCTTGGTACGAAATTTTCCACCAATAACTATGTATTGTACATTGGAAGCATCCTGCATAAAAAATACTGAGACTTAGAAACGTAATGCCTAAATAAATAAGAGAAGAAAGCAACTTCATTTTCCTATTATCAAGAACATGTCTGATTCAATGCAACTATATATTTCCTAAATTTTTCTTTTAGAATTTCATCAATGGGTACTTTACTACTTTCCATTCTCTTTTCATCAAAAGATGGATCCTGGAATATACCTGGATTTCCTAAATATGGTCTCCTCAAAGGAAGAGTTACTGGATATTCACTATAATAGTCCTTCAGTTAGATTCTCACAACTTCTTTTCAAGTATTCACAATTCAGTCTGCTTTCAGCCTAATCCTGCATTAGTTGAACCAAATTCATTTGAGTTCTAAAACAACACAGATAAAAAGAGAACCATATCCCACATTTTTTTATTGACATATGAGTGCCTCCAATTGATTTAAAAAGAAATTATTTAACTCAGCACACATAAATTAAAATGGTCTATCTGTATAATTGTAAAGAGCATTTGCAACACTTCTGAAAATAGGATAGCAATCAGCATTATTAACTCTATTGTTGTCTTCTATTTCAGATGTAGGTGATCTAAAACATGGGGTCTTAGTAACATTGGATTTGGCAGGGAGAAAACTACTATTTACTACTTAACTGTAGCTGCTGGAACTTCCCTCCAAATGACTCTTACAAATTTCAGTGGTAAAGAGTGCTATAGTAATCAGAATAACAGATGCCTCTTCTGGCATGGAAAAGTCTCATTGAATTGGAAGGCCTCGCAGACAGATTCAGTCAGAATGAAATAAAAATCTACTAATTTTTCTCCCCCTCACTTGTGAAAGAACATACCAAAAAATGCTTCAAAAAGGAGAAAAAAAATCAATTCCCTTTCTTCTTGGACTCTTATAAATTACAAAACAACTTTAGGGGCTAAAGTGGCCACAACTAAGTCACAGAAGCAAAGTTGGAGCAGAACGAAGACAAATACGATCAATAAAATACTACCTTATGACTGGCATGAACTCCATCGGCACTCATAACTTGGTGTTCCCAGCCTTGTAAGAGTAGCTACTGCTTGAAAGATCGACAAAGACGAACTCGAATACGAAAAACTACCATGGAATCTGTATCGGCCTACAAAACCCAAATTCCACAAATCAAAATCCAGGCAATTAATACTGATTTAGTAGAAAGCTTTAAATTAGGAAAAGATATTACAAATCTGCGATAGAGATACATGAGAATATTGGAATGTAGAGCCTGGAGGGATTTGAAAAATACATACTCATACTTCATCATATTTTAAGGATATTCCATTCCAGAAACAATAATGACGTTCAAATCAAAATAGTGTAGTAGATACCTCAACAAACACGTTCCTGATGCAACCTTTGCTTATATTAGGACCACCATGCAGCCACATGACCCTGATCACTTTTCCATTTACATAGAATGATTGTTTATCTTGATTACAGACTACAGAGTTCCTGATTCATAAAAAGTTAAAAATCAAATCCATAATATGATGACAGCATGTCACATGTGTGCGTATGCTGCTACATGTCTGCCCCTTGTTAGATGTTTATATCAACAAAAGTGATGAAAAAAGTTGTTGCAAAAGGAACTCAATGATCTCTTACCTCATGAAAACCTTAACAATCGTACAAATCCATCCATCTAAGAGCCATCCAGTAGAAGCAATACTCCTCTCCTTCAACATGTCCAGATCCGACGATGATCGCGATTTGGAGTAGGGAAGAATCCAAGGAACGATGTCGATTAGACTTGAGACTTTTTCTAATTTAAAAAGATAATGAAAACGGTTTCAAGATTTGTTTTGGAAATAAATTTAGTAAGGAGTAATCTAGGTAAATCTTAGATAATTAGGGTAAATCTTTTAAAATACAATTTCAAGATAAAATAACACAACAAAAGAGAAGTTATTATCTAATGGAGTGACACGTGTAATTTTTATTATGAGAATTAACCTGAGAATGACATGTGGGATACACAACATAAGAGAATCTATCAAATGGAATGACACGTGAATTTTTTTTATGAGAATTAACCTGAGAATGACACGTGTGATTTTTTTGGAGTATTAATTAATTTAAGATAAAAATAAACAACCTAAATCCTAATTAATTTATACTCTAAAAATAACTCTAAAATAAAATAATATATTTCCTGAAATTAACATTAAATAAATAATAAGATAAATTAAGATAAATCAAGAAATAAACAACTTAAATCCTAATCAAATCTAAAATTTTAAAAAGTAATAAATAAAGATAGATAAAAACTACAAAAATCTAGCAAATCACAATAAAAACTCATAAAATCCTGAATTAATTAAAAATCCGAAAATTCAATAAAATACCATAAAAATTAATTAATACTCTAAAAATAAGTAATAAGATAAATTAAGATAAAATCATGAAATAAACAACCTAAATCCTAATCAAATCTAAAATTTAAAAATGTACTAAATAAATATAGATAAAATCTATCAAAATCTAGCAAATCTCAATAAAAACTCATAAAATCCTGAATTAATTAAAAATTCGAAAAATCAATAAAAATTAATTAATACTCTAAAAATAAATCAAAAATAAATTAAGATAAAATCAAGAAATAAAAAACCTAAATCCTAATCAAATCTAAAATTTAAAAATGTATTTTTTTATGAGAATTAATCTGAGAATGACACGTGGAATTCTGTTTATGAGAATTAACGTGGGAATGACACGTCACTAAGAATTAACGTGAGAATGACACGTCACTAAATCAGTCTGATAGAAGTTCTTCTTTTCTAATATATATTGGTATTGATGATGCCCATGCTAAAAAGCTCTTGGTTCAATAACTTAGCTCCATAAGGGACATTGGCTACCACAATGTAATCGGCAGATTCATAGTAACCTGCTAAAATAAATGTACAATGTTTTCCAAAAAGATTCAAAAACATGAGTATCATTTTTTCTCTTCAAAGTATTTCCAAAACATGTCATGCCTACTCCCAACTGTAAATCAAATTACATCTAGCTTTGAACAAGGCAAGTACTCGAAGGTAAGAACGAAAGAACACAACCTACAAAACCTAACAAATAGTATCAGATTCAACAAAGAATATATTATGCAATGACACCATAAATCCGATATACTCCTTACGATCTCCACATTGGGGAATCGCAGGAAAGCAATGCACCGGAACCTACCCGAAATCTCAAATATAAATCGATAAAATCCCTATGCAAGCACTAACCAATAATGGTAAGCTCTCTATGTCAAGGCTCTACAACAGATTGATAATGGCCAATTGATTATTAGTTATTTGCATGTGATTCAAAGTTTTTTCTTGGTGGATCTTTATCATCATTACTAGGGAAGTTTGAAGCTTTCCCTGAGGCTGTAAGTTTAGGCTACTAAACTAATGTACTTTGTTAATTCTGAATGCCAGTTTATTTCAACTAATTCATTCAACAGATCATAAGAACTTACACAAAGCAATTACTGATTGGTCTTGAGTACTTGCACAAAGATGTAATCATGATTGGTCTTATCCATTTAATGTTTAAACTAGCTGATTCTGAATCTGATTGAGTTAGCTTATCTTACTTCCTATTTTCTTTATAGTGTCATGCAATATTGATGTTTTATTATATGTTTTTTTTATAGTTAACAAATGGATCTTAGAGTAGTTGACACTTCAGTTCTAGGTAACAAAGAAATGAAGAAGAAGAGGCAAAATTGCAGGAGCAAATAACATTCATTGTTGCTAGTGTCGTTGCTATGCTTTTAGGTGTAGTAGCTTGGTATCATGAGATGCATTTTATTAAGGAACCGTCCCGAAATTGGGAATTGGAAAGACGCAATTTCCTTAATCGTCTATATAGAGGAACCGAAAGTGATTGCATTGAACAGTTAAGAGTCAGTAAAAGGGCATTTTTTAAACTTTGTGGAATTTTACAAGATAAAGGACAGTTGGTAAGAACAAGAAATGTCCCAACGATTGAAGCAGTGGCAATGTTTTTGCACATCCTTGCTCACAACCTAAAGTACAGAGTAGTGCACTTTACCTATTATAGATCCAAAGAAACAATAAGTAGGCAATTCAACAATGTCCTACGAGCTGTGATGAAAGTGAGTGGGGAATATTTGAAGTTTCAAGACCATAATAATCTAGAGGGCTCTGAGGCATACAAATGGAGATGGTTTCAGGTAAACTTATCATAAGCTTGAGTAATTATATGAGATTTCTAGTAATTACAACTTATTTATGATTTTTAAACTTTTTTAGAATTCGATTGGAGCACTTGATGGGACACATATTCCAGTAACAGTGGCAGCAGAAGATAAACCTAGATACCGTAATAGAAAGGGTGACATCTCTACGAATGTGTTAGGGGTTTGTGGTCCAGATTTAAAGTTTATTTACGTGTTACCTGGTTGGGAAGGCTCGGCAGGAGATTCACGAGTATTGCGAGATGCTTTACGTCGTCAAAATCACCTTCAAATTCCGAATGGTAATATTCTCAACTTTGATACTTTTTTTACTATATTAAATTCAATTATATGATTTTTGTTTTCTTGGATTTAAGGTGATTGCTAATTGGGATGACATTGTAGACTTGTGTGCTAAAGATAGAGCAACAAGAATTGGAGCGGAGACATCCTTGGATGCAGATGACATCATGAGTAAAGAAGCAAATGAGGATGGAGCTTATATTGTGGATATTGATGCTGATGAACAAAGCTCTACAACAAGGAAAAGCAAACAACCAATGGAATTCAAAAAGGGAAAAAGTGGAGAAAAGAATGGGATAATTACTTCAATGAATAAAGTGGCTGAGTCATTGAGTGAATTTGTGCAAGCAACTAGAAAAGGGGTGAAAAATGTCCAAGAAGTGGTTCATGATGTGATGGATGAGCTAAAGAACATTCCGGACCTTAATGGCACTCAATGGCTAAAAGCAGTGGATTGACTTTCAGAAAATCCAAATAAATTGGAGATTTTGAAAGCTCTTCCCGTGGAGGGAAAGAAAGATTACATCTTAGCTTTTATGCACTGATTTGTGATTTGCTATAGTTTATGGACCCATTTGTTGTGTTTCCAACTTTTCATTATGCCACCGTTGAGACTTTGTTTTATTTAATTTTCATTTGGATTGATGTTAGCACTTGTTAAAAACACAGTTTTAAATTTAAAGTAATAGAAAATGTGATATCTTTATGAATGTTTGTTTGGATTGATGTTAGCACTTGTTAAAAACAAAGTGTTTCCAACTTTTCATTATGCCACTGTTGTGATCCAACTAATTTCAGATTTTTGAGTCAATTCAGGGGGTTTGGGCCGATTATAAAATTCTGGGCTGATTTTAAGTTTTTTTATTATAATTATTCAAATAATATTAATTAGATTAAAAAAATAAGATAAAGGAAATTCAATTACATTGCCCAAACAAAGAACTTTACAATTGAGGGAATTTCAATACTTTATCCAAACAAGGGAATTTGAAAATCAAGGGAATTCTTTTGATTCAATTGAATTCCCTAGCATTTAAAATCCCTTGGATTTCTCAAATCCTCCATCCAAACACAACCTAAGGTTTTGCATGGATTGATGACTTGCAGACATGAAAAAGGCAAAGGGAATCAGAACTCACAGATCAGATCTCACACAAGAACGCAGGAAAGCTGCGAGGAGGATGACCGGAAAGCTTCACAGCGTCGTTTTGCCTGAACCGGTTGAAACCGGTTTGACACCGGTTTTGGCCAATTTTACCGATTTTCCACTAGTTCTACCGGTTTTTCACCGGTTTTCTTATCCTCTAGTTATAGAAGACAACCGAACTGGAGATAGTCCCGGTTCACAATTGAACCGGTCCAACCGGCCAGTCTGGTTCTGCAAACACTAGTATTTGGCGACAGATTGCCAAAACTTAATTCGAGGTTCTTTTAATTGAAGAAATCGATCCAAACGCAATACGGATCAAAATACGCCGAAAAACTATTTTGTGCAGTTGACGTCGGATGAAGAAACTTCCTTCTGGAAAAATATCGCAAACATCGAAAGAATAAAGGCAACCCAGATGCAAACTTTGTCAAAAGTCCCGAATAGAAAAACTCTTTATTCATGGTCTTAATTAAAGTCCCCGAAAAGGTAAAGTCTAGCTTCGACAAACTTCCGATAAGCAAAACCTATCGTGCGTACAGTCCAGAGTTCAGTATCGGAACACTAGTCATGAAAAAAATACTA